>NC_084811.1:2542302-2669802 GCF_963583255.1 Pyrus communis | reverse complement strand
GCAACAATAGCACTTTTTATGAGAGGATTTGATGTATGAGACGAATGTTGTTGATGTTGGTGGTGGTCAATAAATATGGTCGATTTGAGGTATTAGTTGGAGACAAATAGCTAACGTCAACAGTAGTTGCCTCTAACTTTTATGTTAGAGATAAACAAAACTATTGTGGCCACGATTTTTAATTATTCCCTGCCCGTTAAGAGCTATACAGGTGTACCTGTTGAATTGTTCAAAGAACGAATAACCATACCCAAAACCACTTACCTATCTATCTGTAAAGAATCAATTATCTTGCCCAATCGTCTCCCATTTCTTTTAAAAAGACCTATGTGCTACTTGCCCTGCATGTGAAGGTGTTTTTAGACGTAATCGACTTAATCCACCTGTATTATTTTCTATTTCTGGAGGTTGACTTTTAAGACCTAATCATTTTGCGTTGTTTATAAAATTAGGATGAGAATCCTCTTCGGATCTTCTTTGTGGGGATTCTAGGGATCCTCACATTCTAGCAGTTCATTATACATTGTGCGACCAGTTTTCGTCAGATACTATTTATGTTTAATTTTAAATAAGTAAAGTCAAATGATTTCTAACCGCATGATATATGATGACTAACTAAGATGTGAGGATCCCTAGGACCCCCACAATTTGGATCCGGATGGGATCCAAGAGCATAAAATGATAATCAAGCAACTTTAACCAATTTTTTTAGCAGACATGAATAAATTCATATCGGTTATAAAGTGAACAGATTTATCAAGCACAATCTCCTTACTACTCTAAATATTGACCACTTATAGCGGATATATTAAGTATGATCATCCATGAGTTGCAAAGAAAACATGGCCTTTTTTTTCTTAGCAGGATAGACTCATGAGTTGCAAACAAAGTGGACACCAGTAGGCCTATATCTATACATACATACATCCTTAAAATAAATTACAGAGTGAGGTGATAAAAACGTGTGTTAATAATTGTGTAAGAAAAGTAGTGCACAAATACTTGTACATATTAATACAAGATAGTGGTCCAATACTTTAGAAAAAAACTTGGATAGTTTTTTCCAGGTCAGCCTTTGTCCTCATGTGATGGTCGTTGTTAGATTTGGATCTTCTTCTGAGTTTAGGAGGCTGAGCCTCTTGAGCAAAGCACACTGGCTGTTGGATTTTGATCTAATAGCTACAATTATTATAACTTTTAGAGGACCCCCTGTTTGTAGCCGTTGAATTTTGATCCAACGGTCCGTGTGCTTTGCTCAGGAGGCTCAGCCTCCTAAACTCAGGAGAGAATCCAAATCCGTTGTTGTTTACATTTCACCAACTTAATCTATCCAATAAATATTAATTTTTCCCTTTGACAAAAAAAAAAAAAAAAAAAAAAGAGTTAATTTTTCTTTTTCTAGGGTTGACTCAATGATGACTTAAACATCCGGTCTTTTTGTATTGTGAAGAATTTTACCAGTGTCTGTGGTATGTGCAGCTTATCTCCGGTTTAGACTCTATATATTTAAGACAATCATCATTTTGACAGTTGTGATTGTCTTAAATACATGCATTCATATGAATTATATTTAATCATATGATAATCGTATTGAATACATGCAAGTATTGTAGCTTTGTATATATTTGACTCTTTGACGTCTTGACCGTACCATTGAAATTTTGTTTTTTTTATTAGATACAAGTGATATTAAGAAAGAGAACATTCAAACACATAATTTAATATGCAAGGACGAATGCTCTATACCGCTTTAAGTGATATTGAGATAGGGGGCATTGCTCCAGAAAGCTGGCTTTAAGGTCGACATTTGTACACTGATCACTCTCCGGTGAAATTCAAGGACGGAGCAAGAGGAAGACAAGGCGAAGAAAAGCGGAATTGATGACCATCTTATAGAGTAGTGACAAGGAAGTACTTGATCATTGTTTGCAGAGAAATTACACGGATAATTTTGGTTTTATTCTGACAAAAAAAATTTATATACTTATATATAGCAAGCCAAGAATAAGAGACAAAGTAGATAAGCATTAGATTGAGACACTGTTGGGAATTCCCTTGCCAGTAATTCCGGGATCACTCGAAGGATAAAGCAGTGTATATGGCATCTTGGCCGGTCCAGAACGGTTCTTCAATCTCTTATCCTTGTTCTTTCTCTTTATGCATTCCTCAATTTCTTCCAGCTTCTTTCTGAAATTTTTAGAAGCTTGCAATATGTCTGCGTCCGTTGTCCATTCTGCGGCGTCTCTATGCCCCAAATAAACCTCATCAACCGTATGCCTTGATAAGATTTCGATTGTGGCCATGCCAAGAAGGGTCTGCCGCTCCGGTGCGAATGTTTTCAAAAATGCCTTCTCGGGGTTTGTCTTGAGCTCCTCGTATTCAGGAGTGCCTTCTTCAGGCATGAATCGCCTGCTTGTGCTTGGTCGGTTTGGGGGGTATCCACCATAAGGGTACTGCCCAAAATTGATTGCTGCATGATAGGCTGAAGCAATCCATATGATAATGGTGCACAATTCTATCAGCTCTTCGCGAGTTTGCATTTTTGGCCACCAGGGCTCATCTTTCTTGTCACCGTGACCTTCCTCGTGGAGTTCCTTCCACCAGGACTGGAGTTCCGAGTCCTTTTGGACAGTTTCGTCAGTTTTATAGTAGAAGGAGCAGTAGTCTTTAACCCATGTTTTAATTGCAGACCATATCTCAAGCCCGTCTGCAGCATATGGATAGTCCTCTATCAGTAAGCGCACACCATGAGAGGAGCTTGAATCTTCAACTGCCATTCCTCTGAACAAAGCAAAGGGTAGATGCTTAATCACTTTAACGCTATCATCTTTGTTTCTAAATGCACATATGATTAATGTATTGTCATAATATTTACCTTTTAATCAGATCTGCGGGGAGTGCTTGTTCAGGAAAAACCCAATTCTTATACATTGCAGACGACCATTCCATTGAAAACTTTGCAGGAAAGACCGTTTTTTCTATTATTCCACAAGCGTTAATGAGGACCCGTCTAGCGAGTGCATTTACATTCATATTGTCACGAAAGTGAGGATGCAGAAGTTTATAAATCGGGTGAAGCACGCTCAACTGCCTATTTGTTGCTATAATAAATGGCTCCATCACTGCGTGAGTTCTCAACCTACAACAAAACAAGAACACATAAAAGATTCATTTGAAAAAAAAAAAAAAACGCTATGAACTTATTTGCTAGGCTTTTTTCATGTGTTATACCAGTGACTGATGAGCTGATGATAACCAGTATCATTCACAGCCACGTAAGCTTTAGCAAGTTGCCAAATGGAACTCTCGACGCCTTGGCTAGAGGGAGTATAGACTTTGCCAGTGCAACCAAATTGATCTCCGTTGGGATGCGGCAAGCTTAATTCAATAGCTAATGGCTTCAAAGTCCCGTCATCTTGTAAGAAGAGGAGTGTCCTGCTTGCATATGTTTTCGTTGAAGTTGTGTTTATGCGCTTCAGGTACGGCATTATTGAATCATGGTGGTCTAATATGAATAACCTGTTTTCATCGATTGCCTGTTGCAGAAAGTAATTTTCAGTAATTATTTTGAATATGAATATAACGAGAATAGAAGGATGCAAACTTGCAAAGCAACCTCAGGACTACTTGGTTCAAACTTCAAACTCAATTTCGAAAGAAACTAGTCAATAGTATTACCTGGTCTATGCTGAGTCCTTTTAAGTTATGAGCTATGTTTTCTTTGGTTATTAGACTAGTTTGATCCCCATGTGCTTTTCGATCTAGTTTGCTAGCAGGCGGAAACTCCTGCAGTTTATTCAAAAATAATAACTATCAGGGATGAAAAGTCGAAGTTATTATGATTCAAATGTAAAATCTCTAGTGTCTCATATTTTCTTCAAAACAAAAGAAGACAATAGCTTACTTTGAGACGACGAATTGTAACAGGATTTATTCCTGCCAGCATTTCTCTTGCAAATTCTTCATCAGCTCTCCATGCTGATTTATCCTCTAATATAAATCATTCAAAAGACCAGTCAGGTAAAAGAAAGAAGTAAATGAAGATACGTTGAAAGTAATATCTTGTACCTTTGATCACTTGAGGCACTGGGAACTTGAGGAAATTTTCACCATCAGGTCGGAAAAGTTCCTTGATTGTCTCTAAAGGGATGTTATCCCTAACAGATTTCTGTAAAAACTCGGGCAACCGTATTCCTCCTTCGTAGAGTTTAAGTACATCTTTCAAGCTTCCAAACTCGTTTTGTGAGGCAACTAGAGTTGCTAGCTCATCAGGCTTAACGAGCTGAGATATCGATTTCAGGGCATAAGCAATTGCGTCTGACGTCTTTAAGTGGCCAAATCTTTCGTCTCTGGGAACGTACACAAATATGTTCACGGGAAGCATCATGGGGCACGCTGTTAAGATTAAAGCAAATTAGTCATAATCACACAATACATCTTTTCATGTGAGCAGTGACTGAGAAGTAGGGCAGATTGACAGACCATTTTCAGTTGTTTGTCTTCCGATTTTAACTCTGCGAGGATAAGGAAAATCACTAGACCCTCCGAGAGTTGGACGCGCATACTCTTTCCCCATACATGGTTTGCCCAAATCATCATAGTAAGCATAGCCATAAACTCTGTCCCATTCCTGAAGCTCTCTTTTTTCATCATCGTCGTCTCCTCTCAAGTTCTTGAGCTCTTCTTCTCTGAATTTCTGTAATGGCACTGGCGTATCACTTGAAAGATACGTCTGCGCAAATTTATATAATTCGTAAACCTTACTCGTGGCTTTACCGAAGACTATTGAGCATAACATAACAGTCCATCGGCTAAAACATAAAATTCAATTGGAAGTTAAGAACTTCATGCATCCTGTATATCGTTACCTTGTTAGCGAAGAAAACGCGGTCTTTTCTGTACTTTTCGGCAGGGTACACCCATGAGTTGCAAACAAAGTGGACTCGACCTTCACCAGGAACATCTTCGAGTGTGAGAGACTTCAAGTAGAACTCATTGTGATGCTCATTTCGGATTATGAATGCTCCCGGGACTCCAATCTCCTCGTCCCAATCGAAAGTAACATCAAATGCAGTCTCCTCTGCTGTTAAAGAAGTGATTTTGGTAATCCAATCTTCCAAATATGCCGGCCTTCCAACTTTTCCTTGCGACCCATTTTCTACATTAACATATCAAATCAAAACCGAGAATTGAGATGTGCTGTTTTCTGTTTTTGGATTCTGGCATTAAGATTTAAAACAACATATTTTTTTTAACTGATTATTTACTTCTTTACCAAAACAGTACAACAAAAACTATGGAAGCTTAAAAGCCGTTGTTTTCCCGAACACGCAAAATCGGTGCGATTAGGACGATGAGTGGGAGTAGGCTACAGATTTAGGGTTCGAAACCTCCTTTGTACTAAAACTCATATATTTTGTGGATGAGATAATTGGAGCAATTGCTCTCCTTCAACTTTAGGACAATTGGAGTTTTAATCTCTGAATTAAAAATTCGTGAGTATTGATCTTTGAACTTGTTATAATGTGGAGAAATTGTCATTTTGGCTAACATCATTACAACATTCATCTATTTGTGTTCCCTTAAACTCTTTATTTTTTATAAAGTTCTAACGGAGTTAGCGAAAATGACTACTGCCCATATTATTACAAGTTAAAGGACCATTACTCCATGAACTTAAAAAAAAAGGTGAATTAGTAAAAAATTCTTACCAGGGTCACAATTAACAGAACTGATGAGCTGCAGTAAAACTCTTTTACCCCGCAGCTCATCGAAACGATCAAGAACTGAAGCTTTGAGGTCGTTGAGCTCCAAAACGTTCTTCTTCATCAACACCACTGTCCCTCGGAGTTTCTTCTCCCCAGTTTTCTGGCGATAATCAACGTTGATGGTCTGGGATGGCTTTGCAGCTGATGAAACCACAGTCAAAGGCTGAGATCGTGCCACATCAGTCATGCACAAGACACCAGCTGGGAATACTTTCATGGGATCAGTCGTTTGAAGCAACCCTGGTCTGCCAATGACCGACGTGGAACGATCTCGATTGTTGGTTGTTGCTGCTGCAACAACAACTGAGCTAAGAGGACTGAGTTGCTTGAGAAGAACATGAAGCATATTTGTCTGCTTCAAGATATGAAAAAGTTGGAAGTAATATTGGAAAAAGTGTTTGAACTGAAGATCTCACTTCACCGACAAGTATGAAGAATGTGAAGGAAGGGTTGGTGGTATTTATAGGAACCGGGAGCTCACTGTTCAATGATTATAGAATAATCCTCCAATTTTTTAATGGGTCATTCAGTCTTTGTAAAATTGGAGCGCTTTTCGTGTCCGGAACACGGGATGATATATGACGTGTTATTATACAAGTGGTGAAGTACTTGTGTTGAAAAACTAAAAACTTGAAAAATAAAACTTTCCTCTACTTATATAATAACATGTGGTGTACCACCTTTGTTCTGTGCACAATGAAAATTTTCTGGTTGAATTGGAGAGATTTTTTTAGTGTGTTAGAAAACACAGCCCAGTCTACAAAGCGTCATTATACAAGTGGTCAAACCACTTGTACTATTACACTTATCTCCAATTATGTTATAACACTTGGTGTACCGGGCCGTATTTATGGTACATTGAAAATTTTCTCGTTGAGTTGAGACTAATTTCCATGCATGGCTATACTAATAATTGTAGCATTTTCTGATAATAATACAATTATATGTGAAAATATACGCATTATTGTAAATTGATATGAATCGTCACAGAACGATATATCTTTGTTGTAACAGTCTTTCTCATTTGAATGAATGAGTACTAGAAATCTTGATTTTTCATGTTTTGGTCTTTAAACGGGAGAAAGTGGAACGTCTTTAAACTTCACCAACTTATTCGGTGTTTTTATATTTCAAGGGTTGATTTAATGTTTTAGTCCTTTTAAGGTAACTTCAACCCTCCCTACTAAGGTAAAAATTTCGGCCTGATTACGTTAATGATTATATTAATTTTACAAAATAATAGGATCTCTAGTACCTTGATCTCGTTAAGTGTAAAGATTGTAATTCCAGGTCAAAAAATGAGCTAATTAATTTTAAGTTATATGGTCAAATTCTAATACATAATCGCGTTAGTTCTATCCCGTAAGGGAATTGCCTTAAGCGATAACCCTGGAAACTCTCATTTAACTTATACAATTAACTTTGTAGAAAGTTACTTGCATAAGTTAAAAGCCTAAAATACACCATTTAGTTGCACCACGAATTCACAAGTCGGTGACAATATATAATTCAAAGTTTCCAACATGGTATATTTGGAAATAAATCATGAGTACACGTTTACCTAAGTCCATAGAGATTTATAATATACAAAATATATACTAGTCAAGCGACTAGCTGTACAAATAAACATAATCTACATGAATTTACAAAATCTAGTCCAAAAGAATTCTGATCGGATTTTCCTACATCGAAGTTTTGTAATATTCGGTGACAATATAATTGATATTTCTGTCACATCAAAGAACAATTTGTACACTTAATCAATTTAAATAGAAACTTCTGTAACGCGTTAGTTACCAATCAAAAAACATACATAACGAGAACCATGCATTCAGATTCCACGGAGACCCAGTCTTAATCGAGTCAATGAAGAAACCCAACAAACTATATTTCTCATCAATGTGAGGTCTTTGAATTCACCAACTTAAAAGGCCCAGTCTTGCATTTTGGTGATAGTATCATAATAGTCTGAACTTTCAATGATAAATGATGATGGTGATAACTCTTAATGTTTACATGTGTGTAAATAGAAAATGATCATCTCCGAATTTCTTCAACCTAATTATATTCATTAAACAATTTGAATTTTTGAAATTTGATTCAACCATTACAAACAGAAGTTCACTTTAAAAATTATAATAATTTTAACCATTGAATCAAATTTTAAATATTCAAATTATTTAACGATGAAAATTAAATGAAAGGAATCAGAGAAGATCGCTTTCCGTGTCAGTTGTTTACAGCTCTGTCGCCTCACATAAAGAAAAATTTCTGCGGTTTCATAGTCACACTTTCCAACACGTAAGCATTATTACTTACTTAAGTATTATAATATAAATATAATACATAATTAAAATTTCATGACCGCCACACAAAATTTCGGATAAATCTAATCAACCTAATAATGCTGTATCCACATAAATTCTTTTTTGTTCTTTATTTCGTTGTCGGAGACTCAGACTCCGAATCAACGTTATGGATTCATATTGTGTCCTGTTTAAAGGTGTAATTGTCATCCTTCACCTACCATAAAATATTTTCTATAAAAAATCTAATATTAATAAAATAAAAATTCAACCAAGTTGTCATATTTTAAAAAGAATTTTCACAGGGTTTTAAATCTTATTTGGGTTGTCTTTATTCATTTGAAGAATCCAGTGTCTTTGTGGGTAATCCATGCCGGAAGATGTTATAAAGATTAAATTTGTAAATTATTTTTGTATACTACGTGATGCGGGATTGATAGTCAGACTCATTTTTTAATAATTTAAATAAAGAATTCAACTATCAATCGTCAAATCATGTAGTTTACGAAAGATGATTAAAAAATTTGATCTTTGTAGCGTCACCCGATACATGCCTACCCCACAACTATATATAAATCAAATATTAAAATGCTTAATAATCCACATAAGTAGCTAGGTTTTTTTTTATTTTTTTATTTTTTTATTTTTTTTGGTCAAACGATAGATTTTGTTAGATTAGAAATTAGATTAGCCACTGACAGAGTTTGAACACACGTCGTCATGTAAGGACTCAATACCTTTCCACTACTGTGGTAAAATGCACATGCTTAGGTTTTTTTTTTTTTTTTATTGTTTTTTTTATAGAGAAAATTGTAGAAATATTCCATCAACTTTAACTCAATTGGCGCAATGGTCCCTCAACTAAATATTCATGACCATTGGTCCCTTAGCTCATCAAAACGTGCAACTTTTGTTCTTTTCGTCAACTCTATCAGAATTTTGTCAAAATGAGTCATGTTGGGAGGACCATTACTACAATTAGATTAAAGTTGAAGGGCCATAGCTCTAATTGGGTTAAAATTAAGGGATAACTTCTCCAATTGGGTTAAAGTTGAGGGACTATTGCTAGATTTTTGTTTGATTTGGTTTTCATATTTGCCCCTTGATTCAATCTCACATGCGTGGCACGTGACTTATTTTGATGGAAGTTCTAACAAAGTTGACAAAAATGATTATAGTTGCACATTTTGATGAGTTAAAGGACTAATGATCATAGAATTTTAGTTGGGGGACTATTACTTCAATTGAGTTAAAGTTGAAGACTATTGCTCCAATTTCTTTTTTCTTTTTTTTTATAGCGACAACGTCAATCTAACTCCAATATTACTATTATAGAAAGTGACTATGAGATGAATTTATTAATAAAAAAAATACAATAAGTCCAGGCGGACTTAAAGTCAAACTCACACCCTTTAAAAATTCATCAAAACCAAGTCAAAACCACTTTTAATAAAACCTATCACATAATTAGCTATGTTCTTCTTCTGCACTTAAAATATAAATATATATATATTGATTTTAGGTGATCAAATGTCAATGGGAATTAGACAGACAGTTTACATGCAATAGGTATGAACTTATGAATAAATAATGCAAAAGCCTTAGCAAATTGTGTTCCCATTTGTATCAACATCTATGAAGTTGAAGAACATATATAACTTGTCTGAAACAAATTAATTTACTGATTAAATTAAATTTAAATAATGAAAGTCGTATCCACCTCAGCTTTCACATTATAAGTTTATAGTCAAGCCACATGGTATCGTTCAAAAAAATAAAATAAAAGTCAAGCCACATGGTAGAAGACAACTAGACCAAGTCAAGCAAAAGTGTAAAACCGTATATATGCAATGAAATTGCAAAGTTCTTTTCTTGGACTTGTCAAGGTTTCACTCATTAAATATTTAAATACTATTAACCTATATTTACGGGGTGGACCATGGCACAACCTATTTTACACAATTTTTAACATATGTTTTTGTGAGGCACATACGTAATGTATTTTAATGATTCAAATTGTTTATCTTTTAGAATATTATTTATAAATCATTTAAAGAAAAAAATTATATAGATCCAAAATCATTAAAACATTTATTTGTAGTGCACAATGGACAAATACTGTTATACAAAGAAACCCTAAACCCTTAATTCAATGGTCATATGGTTTCAGATTTGGGTGATTTATGGTACAAAATAGACATGATCTGTGAGGAAAGACTTAAAAGATAGACGGTTTGGATAATTGAAGTACATTACGAAATATACTCCACAAAAACGTATGTCAAAACTTGTGTGAAAAAAATGATGTCACGGATTCATGCCTATATACATTGTCTTTGAAGTCTTACAAATTGACAGTAGTAATCCAAAACGACAACACAAATGTTTGTGTTGGACTCTCACAAGGTGTAGGAGTCCCCATTATTTTATGGTACAATGGTGAGAGTTTGAGACAAATTTAAACCATTTTATATGGGTAGTTGACTGTTTCAACTTTATAGTGTTTTTGGTTTTTGCAAAATCTTTTCTCTGTTGTGATGATTTTTATTTTAATTCTGAAACAGATAGAGAGAGAGGTATTCAGAAAAAAAAATCATACCAGGGTATAAACTACCAAATTTCTGTTATACTGAGACTGCGTTGTTTTTATAATTTAGTAGCTTAAGGGCCCAAAGACTAACTCAAACAGTTGTTATTAGCAGAAAGAATCACAGAAGCTTTAGATTGAGACACTGTTGGGAATTCCCTTGCCAGTAAGTCCTCCTCCGCTAGTAGGAAACAGCAATGTGTACGGCACCTTCACCGCCCCGACCCGGTTCTTCAACTTCGCATCATTGTTCATACTTGTAATTCTGTCCTCAATCTCAGCCAGTTTCTTTCCAAACTTGTCGAAAGCTTCCAACGGCACGGCGTCTGCAGTCCACTCGGGTGTGTCTCGCTGCCCTAAGTACACTTCATCAGTTGAATGCCTAGACAGAATTTCAATGAGGGAAATGCCAAGCAGTGTCTGCAGCTGAGCAGTGATTGTTTTCAAGAACGCCTTGTCGGGGTTGGACTCAAGCTCTTCGTATTCAGGAGTTCCCTTTTCGGGCATGAATTTTCGGCTTATTGTAGGGCGATTGGGAAGGTATCCTGCGTAAGGGTACTGTCCAAAGTTGACAGCTGCATGGAGGGCAGAAGCAGTCCATATGATGGTTGTGCAGATTTCGACTAGCTCTTCGCGAGTCTGCATTTTCGGCCACCAGGGCTCGTCTTTTTTGTCACCGTGGCCTTCCTCTACTAGCTCCTTCCACCAGGATTGGAGCTCGGTGTCTTTCTGGATTATGTCGTCGGTCTTGTAGTAGAACGAGCAGTAGTCTGCAACCCATGTTCTTATGGCAAACCAGATTTCAATCCCATCAACAGCATAAGGGTAGTCCTGGATCAGTAAGCGAAGACCGTGTGGAGAATTTGCATCCTTCACTGCCACTCCTCTATTTTGATCAAAGGCAAAGCATTCTAATTAAAACAAGAAATGAATATTATTACTATGGTAAATAATTTCCACGCCTAGTTTTCTTCTTCTGCACACCACTGTTTATTAATGCCCCTTTCTCTTTTGATTTATTCAATTCAAAAGCTAGAAATACACAGGGTTTGCCAGCAGAGAAAAAAAGTGTGCGGAAATAATTTTAAAGTCAGAAATCATAGATTTTATGTTTGCCTTTTGATGAGATCTGCAGGGAGGGGTTGCTCAGTGAAATTCCAATCCTTGTACACAACTGATGACAGCTCCATGGCATACCTAGCAGGGAAAACTGTCGTCTCAAGGATACCGCCAGCATTGATGAGGATTTGCCTGGCAAATGCATTGATATTCATCGTGTCACGGAAATGAGGATGCAGAAGTTTGTAAATTGGGTGAACCACGCTTAGTTGCCTGTTCGTAGCAATTACAACTGGCTCACTCGCTGCATGAGTGTTCAACCAGTGACTGATGAGCTGATGGTATCCAGAGTCATTTACAGCCACATAAGCTTTAGCCAGTTGCCATATGGAGCCTTCTACACCTTGTTCTGCTGGTGAGTAGACATTGCTAATGCAACCAAATTGGTCTCCATCGGGATGAGGCAAGCTCAGTTCGATCACCAATGGCTTCAAAGTTCCATCATTTTGCAAGAACAGGAGAGTTCTGCTTCCGTAGATCTTGTTTGAAGTTGAGTTTATCCGCCTCAGGTATGGCATCAGAGAATCATGATGGTCTAGTATGAATAACTTCTTGTTCTTGAGTGCCTGTTCAACCAAATTCAATTTCATCATTACAATTTGATACAGAACCAACATAATAATCTAATTTCAAAGTAACAGCATTGGTATGTGAGTTTTTTTTTCTTAACTTTCAAATGAAATGAATCAAAGATTTTACCTCATCCACAGTTAGTCCATCCAAGTTGTTCTTTATATGTTCTTCGGTTATTGTACTGGTTTGATCACCGTAAACTTTTGGATCTAGCTTGCTTGCAGGCGGAAACTCCTAAAATTTGATTAGAAGTAAGTGTGATTAGAGACGAAACGAATAATAAACTTGACGTTTAGATTGTTACTTTTTGCTCGGGTCTATTTATTTCATTATCATTGCAAAAAATCACACAAAAGATACATGGAGATTACTTGGAGGCGACGAATGTTGACAGGGTTCACTCCAGCCAGCATTTCCCTTGCAAATTCTTCATCAGTCCTCCAAGCAGACTTATCCTCTTTGCCAAATCAAAGCATCGGAGTTAGAACTTAGACGAAAGAAATAGTGCTTTATTTTTGTAGGCCCTTGTTTGTAAGCCTCTAAGTTCAAAATGTTGTTGTTACCTTTGATCACTTGAGGCATTGGGAATTTGAGCAACTTTGCATCATCAGTTCGGAAGATCTCCTTGAGCATCTCCAAGGGGATGCTGTCTCCAATATGCTTTAATAAACCTTCAGGCAATGGAATGCCTCCTTCGTATAGTTTAAGTACATCTTCAAAGCTGTCAAACTCATTAGGAGTTTGATCGAGCAAGGATTCTAGCTCCGGTTGAATGAATTGAGCTATGGATTTCAGGGCATAAACCAGGAAGTCTGACAACTTCAAGTGGCCAAATCGTTCATCCCTTGGCACATAGATGTTTAAGCTCTCAGCAAGCGGCAGACGACTCTCGCTTTTTTCATCTGTTGCAATAAGACCAGAAAAATTAGTGATCGTAACATCTCCAGTTCATTAAAATCCAAATTAGTATATCGAGTCTTACACTTTTTGGTAAACATTAACACTAAAGATAATCATCATTAATCGAAAACTAGATTAACTATGGTAACTCTAAAAATAAAGGAGTAGTATTTACAAATGGCTAACCTGTCTTAGTTTTTTCTCGGCCAGTTCTTCCACGGCGAGGGTAAGGGTACTCACTAGACCCTCCAAGAATAGGACGGACATATTTGGCACCCTTATCAGGATTCCCCAAATCGTTGTAGCAATCATAGTCATAAACCCTGTCCCATTCTTGGAGCTCTCCTTTTCCGTTTTCATCATCTCCTCTCAAATGTACTAGTTCTTCTTCTCTGTATTTGCGCAACGGCAGTGGTGTTTCGCTTGGAAGATAAGTCTGCACAAACATATAGCAGGCATGAGCTTTTACCATATATTTTAAACCTCACAAAAAAAAAATAAAAAAATTTACATCAGACACTAATGAAACGTGCAAATCATTTGTTACCTTGTTGGCGAAGAAAACACGGTCTTTGGTGTATTTTTCAGTAGGGTACACCCAAGAGTTGCAAACGAAGTGTACACGGTCCTCAATGGGAACATTTTCGAGTGTGACAGTCTTGAGGAAGAACTCACTGTGGTGATTGTTTTTTATTAAGAATGCTCCTGGGACTCCTACTTCCTCTTCATGGTCAAATGTAACCTCGAATGCAGACTCTCCTGGTGTTAAAGATGTGATTGTGGTAATCCAATCTTCCAAGTATGCTGGCTTTCCAAGTTTCCCCTTCAACCCATTTTCTACAAAAACACATCTATTATTTAGTGATAAAATAATTATCATTCAAGAGTTCCTTTTTTTCATCTTTTACAACCTGATATTACATACTACTTTAATTTACCGGGAGTGGAATTTGAACTCGACTGCAAGGGGTTAACACACAGCCAAACTCGCTCAAGTTTTATTATGAACAAATCTGAAGTTGTTTCTGTTGAGAACGAATCCGACATTGATGAGAGGAGGGATATTGCATGGGCTTATAAGTAAGTTGGGCTACTCCCCATATTGTCAATTAGTTTTATGGTGGAACCTGAACTTCATTCATGGTACCAAAGCATGTTCTCCCACGTGTGAAGTCAAACGGTCACACGCGCTCCACGTCACCCTTTGTGTTGTCTACATGTTAGGCGCTATTCCCCATATTACCCATTTATTTTATGGTGGAACCTCAACTTTCTTCAGGAAAAAAAGAATTGGATGTGGTAAAAGTTGTAAACCGTAGTAAAAAAAAAAAAAAAAAGGTTTGAAAGCCATGTGGTGCTTCATTTTCAGGTTAAACCGGTGGCTTAGACTGGTAGTTGGCTTCCAAAGGTAAGAGTTTACCCGTCTAATCAGTTAGACTGGTAGTTGGCTTCCAAATGTTCTGTTTTCTCTTTTCGGGTTCTGGTATGAAAATGTAAAGCAGCATTCTTAAACAGATACATACTTACTCAACAATTTACGAATAAATATTTTTATCAAGAAGGAAACTAAAAAGCAAAGTTGTATTCTCACCGGAACTAATAAGCTGCAACGAAACCCCTTCGCCAAACAGCTCATGAACACGATCAAGCACGGACGCCTTAAGGTCGTTAAAGTCCAGAAAATTCTTCTTGATCAACACCACTCTCCCTTTGATCTTCTTGCCCTTGTAACCAGTCTCAACTTCCGTCTTCTCTTCCTCCATTTCTGTGGGGCGTGGCTCATCAACAGTCGTGATGTTCTGGGATGTCTTGGCAGCTGCCAAAGCTAAAGTCAACGTTCGAGGAGATCTCGTGACATCGGTCATCGACGAGAAACCATGCATTTTCATAGTACTCGTAGGCAACAGAACTGGGAAGATAGATGGGCGGGTTAGAGCTTGCTTGTTAGCTGGGCGAGAGAATAGAAAGAAACATAGAGAGATTGTGTTGGTTGTTGCTGCAACAACTGAGCTCGTCTTGAAGCTCAGAGGATTGAGATACTTGCAATGCAGCATCTTTGTCTGCTTCAAGAACTCAAAAATAAAAGTTGAAAATATAGAGAAGGTTTGAAAACTTAGGTTTGAACTTCTCACTGGTGTGAAGAATGAGAGAAGGATGTGTAATTGTGCTATATTTAAGGAATTTGTGAGCTCATGTTCAATGTATGTATGTGTAGAAAAATACTTAGGTGCTTATTTCCAGGTCAGTCTTTGGCCTAATGTGATGGTCTTTTTTTACACTTCACCAACTAATCTATCCAATAAATGTTTAATTTTTTTCCGATGTTGACTTGGTGATGAATTAAACATCCAGTCATTTTGTAATCTTAAGAATTTTACAAGCGTGTGTTGCCTGTGCAGCTTAGGTCTGTTCTAGTTTTGCCTCTTTAGATTTGTTGGTTTGATTTTCTGGATTTGGCTACAATATTTATATGTATTTAATACAATCATCATCTGAACGGTCGGTCCGGTCGGATAGTGATTGTATTAAATACATATATTTATATGAATTATATGTGACTATCAGATAATAATTGTATTAAATACATGTAACTATTGTATCTTTCAATTTGACGTTTTGGCGTCTTGGCCGTAGGTTGAAGTTTTGTGTTTTTTTTTTTTTTTTTTTTTTATGGGATATAAAGCGGTATTGATAAAGAGTGATTCAAACGTAGAATCACATATGCAAGGACAAACGCTCTTGACCGTTTTAAGTGATATTGAAGAAGCATATAATAAACTTTGCTATTTTGTTATAAAAATAAGATATAAAGCATTGGCAATGAATCATATTTGTTGACCTAACACAATATAATCATATTTTAGCCGTTTAATTGAAGAGTGTCATTGCAATCATCCTCCTACCATCAAAATCTATTCTATAAAGATGAGGAAAAATTAGTATTCTTTCTCTAGCTGTTCATGTTCTGTTGATAGACCTTATTAGTTTTCAGGTTTTAATTGAAATTCCTAAATTTAATGTATTAGTGTATTTACTTGTCAATTATATAACTTTTTTTTTAAAATAAAAATTGGTTAATTGATTTAGGGCTTTAATATTCACACCTTCATTAATCTGCTAATTAATTCTCAATTTAAAACATTTTACAAAATTAAAATAAATTAATATAAATTTGTACTCATTTATTTTATATAATTTTTTGGGAGGTTTTTGACACACCCCGACCCGAAATGTCCACTTGGACACCTGAATCACGATGTGCTAGTCGACACCTAAGAGGTGACGAAGCCATAAAGTGTAGTGATGTGGAAAATGTGAATAAATTAAAGCCTAAAAGTGACTCATTTAGAGTGTTCATGTGAGCGGGGATTGAACACATATCACACAAGTGATGTCAGAGCATAAACAAATTGCAGTAAATGAAGAGTAATAACATTTATACCGGAAGGAGAAGTCTCCTACATAACAGCTTTTGCCAACCATCCTCATCGTCAAGAAACCTTTGCCACTAAAATCCTGGAAGGGCGAAAAATAAGGATGAGTGGGCCTAAAAATAAAGTTTTGTAAAAACCTTTTCGAAAAGTGTAAACCCTCTAAAACAAGTATATGGTTTCCCAAAAATATTATAATAATAGTATGTAGTAAGATGTAGGATGACAAGATGTCTCAATATTAAATCTCAAATCGATATCACGAGAAAACAATACTCATTAATTTATGTAGGCATACAAGTCCACTGCAGAGATATTCAGACAGTAGAACAGGTTGGGTGTTGGTTTTACATTCTAGTACTATATCACGTGAGCTACGCTAGTTGCATCACATACAAGTCCAACACATCATACAACAGGACATGCTAGCACCTAACTGGATCCAAAGTGATGTAAACGGTGCATGTGAACTACACGTGAAGCTAGTCCTTGGCCCAGGACAATACAAATAACTAAGAGACATCGTGTAAACATGTAGTAATGAGTAGATAAAAGGTAAGAATGTCATGCCACAGTTTATGCTCACAGATAATATTAAAAACATAAAGTGCACTAAAAGTCTATTTGTAAAGGGCATGGCACATCATAATATATTTAAAAGCAGTTGTTCGGAAAAACACATATACATATATATACGTTAAATATATATATATATATATATAATAACATAAATAAAAAGTTACTCTTTTTTTAATGACAATAAGGAATTAGTTCAATTAATACTTTTAATAAAGCTGCAAATTAAAATACCATTGTAGAAAATTAGTTGTTAGCTAGCTTAAGTGATTACTTTGATTGATGATTTCAAATTCTAGCATATTTACGTGGGTTAATTTTCTTATAGTCACAAAATATTTTTAACATTGGGATTAAGTCGATTAACGTTGTGTGCTTTTTAAGGAGAATGTTTTTCCTCTCAAAGAAATTTATTAGACTAAAGTTTCTTATTTTCATCTCATGCTGATATATGCAGATTGCAGAATCACATGTAACCTTTGCTTAATTAATAGAATTAAGAAAGCCCGAGTTCTAAACAGCCCGAAGGGCCTTGGTTCAAAAGAATTTGGGCTTGAAAGCCCGGCCTGAGTTCAAAACATGCATCGCCGGACCCAATTGAAGGAGAAGGCCGGATTTTGGCCGGAAAATTGGACAAACTTTAAACATTCATAACTTTGTCAATACTCAACGAAATCGAGTGATTCAAAAGCAAAAATCATAGTGCTCGACGAGACGAAGAGAATGGTACCTTGCACGACGTCTAAATCTTTATGGTTTGGCCGGAAAACGCCTTGAAAGTCTCGGAGGTCGCTGGAAACTGGGTAAGATTCAAATAGATATAACTTCTTCAATACTCAACGAAATTGGGTGATTAAAAAAGAAATGTTGTAGTACTCAGCGAGACGAAGAGATTGATACCTTGGACGCCGGCCAAATCGTCGTGGATTGCCCGGAAATTGCCTCGAAAGGGGCGGTGCTCGCTGGAAAACTGGGGAAGTTTTCCCCCGTGAGGTTCCTACGTCCAAACATCGATATAACTTCTTAAAACCACTTCCAAACATACACTAAGACATGATCTATAACTTTTGGACGAGGTTCAAGGCTTACCTTCGCCGGAGGAGGAGAAAACTCGCCGGAGAACTTCGGTGAACAGTGCAGGCCGAGAGAAAGAGAGGGGTTCGGGGTGTTCTTTTTCGATTCTAAGCTCACTAGGGTGTTAATGGAGATGTTGATGTTGTTGTTTGATGATGAGAAAAGCCCGCGGAGGGGCTGAGAGAGAGAGAGCCGAGAGGGACCGATAAGGGAGAGTGAGGTAGAAGATAGAACTGAAAGAGAACACACAGAGAGAGGTCGGGGGACACAAATCAAGGGGTGGGCCCCTTGGCACACCCATTAAGACCGAAAAACAAATTTTAGAAGAAAAAAATCTAGCCCAGGTGAAATTTCACGAAAATACCTTATTCTTTCTATTAAAATTGGGATAGATTGTTACAGGTGCCAAGTCATCGGTATTTTCTTTGGAAGAAGTCTATCACAATTTATCAAAATTACTTGTAGGGATGGCTAAGTGATGGAGACCAAAATCCATTAGATATGATTTTTTATGAAACATCTAAAAGATAGACGATTCAGATCGTTGAAATAATTACGAAGCGAGCCCCATAATGACATATGCCAAAAAGTTAAAAAAATGATGTCATAGATTTGTTTTCTACATGCAATCTTAACATATTTCTATTTTTTTTTAAAAAAACTTCCTACTCTCACATTCTTTATCACTTTCTTCCTCTCTTCTTTTATTTCAAAAACAAAAATAAAAAATTTTCTCACGTACAATTGTGTGTGCCCATATGCGAGTATATATAGATAGAATCAAAAGACAAATATTTTTACACTCTATTTAGGCCCTTAGGTTAAACTCGTTTTAATGGTTATGATTGCATTGATCCATTGAATATTTTGAAATAAAAAAATTATAAATATTTTGATTTCTCTCTCTTCTTATATCTTAAATCCAAAAATAAAACTGTCTTTCCGAACATGTTCTGGTTCATAAATTTTGAAATATCTATTGGACATAATCTATACTAAACTACGAACACAAATCTCACCACTATCATCAAAGTTTTCCTTTCTACGGTCGTCGGTTTGAAGTCCATCTTCATATGTCACGACTGCCCAAGTCAGCCTAACGGAAGAAACTGAATTCCGACCCAAGTCAAAACCTACACTATACGTGGCACTTTCCAAGAGCCGTTCAGAGCGATTCCACATGCTCTCCGCCGCACCACATTATTCCAAATCTCCTACTTGCTCTCCGCCGCACTAAATTATTCCAAATCTCCAACAAGCCCGCTAAACCGTCCTCTCTCTCTCTCTCTCTCTCTGCGCGTCCCAGCAGCTCGATTCCAATTTTCGCGCTATTTCTCTCTCTACGAATCCCTAATTTCCAATCCAAAAATCCCAAATCGCACGTATCGATTCAGTTTATAGGGTTTTTGAATGGGTCCCACCGACGCAGCCTCGTCGAATTCCACGGATTCCTCCGTCTCCGGTGAGTTAATTCGCACGCAGCTTCTTCAATTCCTTTCATAATTTTCTCTGCAATTACACAATCACATTGTGGGGGTGTGTAATTTTAAATTTTCGGGAAGCAAAAATAATAATCTGAATTTAATTAATTAATTTTTATAATTTTGTAGCTAATTATGAAAGGGGAAATCAAATGGAAACAGAAGGTTTCAATTTTTGTACGTTTTTAAATAAAATGGAAATCAAACTTTTATGGGTAGGTAAATAAAAACAAAAAGTTTGCTTCTTTTAACTCTTTAAATGTGTAATCAAATTCCAATGGAGGAAAGTAGTTTTATTTGTTTCACTTTTCAGATTGAAAATGTGAAGGTTGTCTGTAATCTTTGAATTTCGCAGGACTCCGGTTGAAGCATCACCAGGAACTAGAAAATTTAACACTTACAACACAGCCGTTAAAGACATTAAAGTATTTCAATTTGGCTATTGGCCAATATGTTCGGCGTTTTATGGCGAGAGGTGGTTGGTTTCTGCTTCTAATTATGTTAGCAGGAGGTATAGGAGTGATCACTGCGACAGTTGGTGGACCTCAACAAGAGGTATTTACTCGCAGGGCGACATTTTTGTTCAGTTGCATTTAGATTTTTAGTTAGAGTAACCGTTATTTGATTAATATAGTTTGCTTAATATTGTTTGTATGAGCTGTTGGGATAAAGACTTCCCATGAATGTTGCATTATATATGCATTATCGGGCATGTTTCTTGCGTAATGTTGATGTACTTTTGGACTTTCCTTTATTGATTTTATAATTAATCAAAATGCAGCATATCCAGGAGCTTATTCGTTATCTGCAATTTGGACTCTGGTGGCTGGCTCTTGGTGTAGCATCATCTATTGGTCTTGGTAAGTGCGAGTTATATTCAAAATAGCATGAAAACTGTGAATTTCAGGTTGATGGATTTGCTCTGTCTCCAAATTCTCGTGTAGAAACATATTTATATTACACACTAAACCAAATGGAGAAGTAGCAATTGATTTTTTTTCTTTTAAATTCTGCGGTAGCATGTTTGTCACAAAACTCTGAATGATTTTTGTTGTATCACTATTTTGTGCAGGATCTGGTTTGCACACGTTTGTGCTGTATTTGGGGCCTCATGTAGCTCTGTTTACCATGAAAGCCGTGCACTGTGGCAGAGTTGACATAAAAAGTGCTCCATATGACACCATTCAGTGGAGAAGTGGTCCTTCATGGCTGGATAGAGAATGCTCTGAATATGGGACACCCCTGTTGTTATCACAGCACGGTTCAAGGGTTCCGCTTAGCAGTATATTGCCTCAGGTTCAGTTAGAGGCTATTCTATGGGGAGTTGGAACTGCACTGGGGGAGCTTCCTCCTTATTTCATATCAAGAGCTGGTGAGTACAAAACAAGAAGCTATGTTATTGTGCCTACTATTTAAGTATGTTGTGGATAAGTTCTGTCATCTTTGTATTAAGCAATATCTAGTCAAGAACAACCTGTCAGAAAAACTTCATCTAGTATAATGTTTCACATTATCTATGTTCTATTTGTATATATGCATCTCGAGCATATGTGGTTACCTAGTTGCATGTACAAAGATCATAAGATGCCTTAACATTCTACATTTCTAAAGTATCAATTTTTATGTACTTCTTGGGTAGTTGAGAGTTTCATAATCCTGCCGTTGGTTGAATAGTTTACTACAATTTCAATTTGTGGACATATATCATAGGTACCCTGGTAGCATTTCTATCTGGCTATTACTTAATTCAGAACTGTAGGCAATATAATGAAAATTGTGCCTGTGTGCACGCATGTGGCGATGTTCATATTTTACTTCATGGCCCTTTTCAAGTCAGGATAATTTTCTGGATTCCTTAATCTGACTGCATACTGCAAGGATGAGTGAGTTGGATACGTTTGAAATTTTAAACCACTAATTTTTCCCTGAACAAATTTCTCAATTTCTCCTTATCTATACTTAAGTGCAGCTAGTATATCTGGTCAAAAATTGGAAGTCATGAAAGAATTGGATTCTTCATCAACTGAAGACAGTGGAATGGTAGCTAGTCGCCTCAACCTGATGAAATCATGGCTTCTTTCACATACACAATATCTGAACTTTTTAACTATATTAGTTCTTGCTTCGGTAATTTTTCTTTCTTAATGCTACTTATACCCGTGGAGTTGCAACGTTCTTTCAACACATGTTATACTTATCCTTTTTGCAGTGCAGCACTTTTTTATTTTCTTGGCTCTTTTTATTTTTTTTTAATTTTTTTTATTTTTTATTTATATATAAATATTTTTGAGACCTTTAAGGGTGTTTATTCAAAATAAATTTCAGGTGCCCAACCCTCTATTTGACCTTGCTGGTATATTGTGTGGACAATTTGGCATTCGATTTTGGACGTTCTTTCTAGCAACATTGATTGGAAAGGCATTTATTAAGACTCACATACAGGTTTGTTAACTTATCAGATATATCAAATTTTGAAGCCTCTTGATGCCTGCTCGTCCTGGCAGAGGTTTTATCTTGTTATTTTGAGGTGTTTTGCTTCATTTATGATGAGTTCTAAGAACTGTTTCTAATACAATCTGTGCATCACTGATTGGATCCTGCTCCGTCCAATCAGATGTTTAAACATTGCTTTGTTTTTATATCTACCGAACATGCTTACCGAGGTTTATAGTTTCCTATTTAAAGATTCCTTGCATTTAACAATGCATAACTTTACATAAATTGAGGCGGTTATGTTGCCCTGTAATTGCAGACAGTTTTCATCATCTCAGTTTGCAACAATCAGCTTCTCGACTTGGTAGAAAATAAATTGATTTGGTTGTTCAGCTTTTTCCCTGGATTTGGTTTGTTTGTGCCCGACCTCATCACCAAATTACGTACAATGAAAGACAAGTATACACACGCCTCACCTCCAGTCGCCTCTAACAGCGAGGTAGTGTTTTCTGAATTACAGCTTTAGCATCCATATGTTGTGTTTAAGTTCATTTTCCATCAACTGTTCGGGCATATTTTGGACCGAAAGTGGGTGAATGCAATCTATTGGCCAGTTGGTAAATTGAATTCTGTATACATGTTCCTGAACCCGAGGAATTTGGTACTTCTGTTTCGAGTACTTAACAACCGGGCATGCTTGTCCTTAACATATAACTTTTCCGCATTTTTTGCTTTCAGGAGAAGAAGTGGGACTTATCATTTAGTTCGATTTGGAACACTGTTGTGTGGCTCATGCTCATGAACTTTTTCATCAAGATTGTGACGGCAAGCGCACAAAGCGTTCTCAAGGAAGAACATGAAAAGGAGCTGACTGCGTTGTCGAACAATCTGCATACATCCAAACAAAAAAGTGGTGCTTGTTGCAGCCAAGCCTCTGATTGAATCTTCCGAAGGCTGCTCCGGTTTGGTTATTTTTCTCCTTTTCTGGTATTCACAGCATTGGAGTTTAGCGGCAGAATTTTTGTATCTGCCGCGATTGTTTCTCCCGTAGCTTCCACCCGTTTATCTCTCTTTCAATTTGTACGTATAAAACATGAAATGAAACATAGGTTAACCCGTAGAAGTATCTACATGTATCATATTTATAGGGGGAAGTTTATCGGCGATTCCATATCAACCGTCATTTCGTTTATTTTAGTGACATCTAGTCTCTACTTTGTCTAAGGAGATTCTGAGTTCAAATTTCATGAACGATAGTTAAATCAAGAAACGAAAAGCTGAACATTATTCTCTATTCAAAACAAGAAGCTTTCCATCAATAACAACGTTTCGACATTAAAATTACAAATCACAAGACTTACATACACTTGAAGTTGATTCATTGGCTGATAGAAAAAGCATTACAAGTTGAAATTCACTTAGCAAAAGCGCTACTGGCAGAAGCGCTTATGACACAAGCAGTCCCGAACCAGCCCTAAGCAAAGCCGAGGTGGGTGCTGGTCTCCCACCTAAGGTCTTGGGAGAACTGAGAGATTGCAGCTCTTGGATCGCCATTGGCAATGGACAAGTAGTAGCTTGCAGTTGCATCATCCACTCGCAGGCTTCTCCTCAGTGATTCAATCACTCTTTTCTTGCTCTGCAAAACAGAGCATGAAGAGATGCTGCCGCTGTTTATGGTTTTCGGGCCGGGGCCGCCCTCCAAATACAACACAGCCACCTCTCTCTTAGCATAATTGTCCACTTCAACATAGCACGTAGCTTCCGAAAGGATCTCCGCATTGCTTACCGGAATCAGCAATCTCTCCCGCGAGTATATTCCGTGCTCGCTCATCATGTTGTTCAATCGTTTGATGTCCATCACCTGAAAGAAATTGAATTAAGACTATGTTTGGCCGGAAACTTAAAATTGCTTATCTGTATAGAAGTACTTATGTGCTTCAAAGCAAACAGATGATAGGAATTAAGAATCAAAATGCTTGCGTACCTGAACGGAATACTTGACGGCGAGGCTGGCGACGCTGTCCCCGCGGACAATCCGGTGAGAGATGGCGAATTTTCCGATCGAATTGTCCCTCCAGAAGCTTAACGACGCCGGCTTCCCGATCACCTCCTTCAGATTCCAAGGAGCTTTGAAGGCTTTGGCGACGATCTCCTGATCGGAGGCGACGGAGCTCCGGACTCGGCAGACGCAGCTGGAGCGAGCGAGGTCGGGAATCGGGAGCTTCTCGAAGATGAGGCGGAGGGTGTCGCGGCAAGTCAAGGCCGAGAAGTGAGAGTTCATAGGGGATATGGTGGTGGTAGAGTTGGAGGATTCGCCGACGCTTGGGGCGGTGGTGTCGGTGGCGTCGGCGTAAAGAGGGTTGAGGATGTCGTCGTCGTTTTCTTCGTCCCCGCAGCAACCCATTGTCGTTTAAAGAAGCTTAGGGCCACAGCAATATAGAAGGACGAATTTTGCACTAACAGTCCCCGCATTTTATTCGGATTTTCACTTTTCTATTATGTACCTTTCTCTTATCATTTTCGTCTTCATAGTTTCCTTTTGTTTCTAATCCACCAACTTAAGTTTTCGATTGAAAATTATTAATTTCTTCTTATAAAGTTCCAAGCAAATACTTTAGTCCCTGCTCTGTTTTGATTGTGTTGTTTGAACAAAGTTAATTTTACGTAGTTTCAATTGTCGCAATTTAAATCCTTGTAATTTGTCAAATGTGATAGCATAATGACAATAGTTTGATTTTATTTGAGGATAGATTGGACTTTCTAGCACTATAAAATGCCATGTATATACTTCGATTGTACGTTAACTGTGAAACTGTTTATGACAGATTTTGCTTCAATAATACATACTTATAATGAGTCTTATCTGTTTTAAGAATTTTCTCTTATATTATTTTTATATTACAATTTGATATGTATAAAGTTGTTTGGTAATGAAAATTTTCCTTTTCTCAAAAATACAAAATAAAAACTTTCTTTGCCCATTGTATAAAGTGGAGGAAAATCTAAATGGGGAAAAAAGGAATGGCAAAGGGAAATTATAGGGAGAAAGAGGATTCAACTAAAGACAAGGTATACATATGCAAAACAATAATACTTTATGTTCCCCCATTGGGAATGCACATCTCATATTTTACAAATAACGTATCCTCATCATATAACTCTATAATTGGACCGTTGAACTTATTCTCCAAATTAGAAAGCGTTTAGTTGTTCAAATGTATAAAGTAAATCAACAATTCATTTTGAATATGTTACTTGGTACTCACATCATCACTTTCTTCCATACACTTCGAAGTCTAAATGATCTCCAATTAGAATGATATTTTCTAGAAATAATCTTCAACCGAAGATTAAGAAGTTGAACGATTCTGACCATGAAATTGATATAATGAATATACGTTATTAGAAAGAAGGGGGAGAATGAGAGGTCTTACACTCTTACTACATATACAAATAGAGAAGTATCATATTTGATCATACATATCAACCAGCTTCCTTTCTTAAATTCAGAATACAAAATACAATACATCACAAGCTTGAAAGATTCAGCAGAACAAACGTCTTCATCGAGGAATATTGTACAAACAAACAACAGTGCCTTATTCCACTAAGTGGGGTCGGCTGATCGAGGAATATTCTACGTTAGATAAAAACTTCCAAGCGTTGATGGCAGAGCAAAAGGATTAATCCAGTGGCCTGAATCTACTTTCTACCTCAACCGCATGGTGACTTGGGAAAAAAGTTGAAAACACAATAAAACTCATCAACTTGCCAATCCATGACCATGGCCAAGACCGTACGCATCAGGATAACTAGCTCCATGACTATGATGGTGGTCATGCCCGTCACCATGGTCATGGTGATGATGGTCGCTGATTTTTGCTTCATCGAGCATTTTCTGAATATGCTCGGGGATCGGCTCTTCTTCAACCTTTCTGACAGTTGCAGGCAATGAGGACACAAAATAAGAAATATTTTCAGCTACCTCATCAGCTGCGTCCTCCTGCATCAACCAAATAAATAGAACAGCTTATTAAAACTTCCACAACAGGCGATGAGAAGACCTCGAAACAGAGCGATTTCTTGAACTACATGGCATATTGTTCAACAAAGGACGAAGTTGGTCCGTAAAAATGGAAAGTAAAATCAAACTCCTTTGCATAAAGTAGGCAAAATCATTAAATATTTTTTATTTCACTAACAACATTGTCCCAATACACTAGGTATCCTGACCTATCGACTACAACATTGGTAAGATAGGTATAAATCCTTCCACAAACCGCGCAACTACATGTTCAAGCAAGAACCATCTGGTTGTATTGATTCGGCCGGCTGTCCAAGAGCTAGCCTCCTCCACCCAGCAACCGATGCCCTTTGTGAATATACCATTATATCGTAATCTTTAACAGCAATTTTAACTTTAAGTCATAAATTTCTAGTGACATGCACTACAAAGTCAATTTCACAACCAAACAGGGACATTGTCTTGTGTCCCCTGGAAACAAGTTTAATCGCTAAATAAGTTTCATAATTTCCACCATATAGAAATTTTTAACAGTATTATTCCAAGGAAACCAAGACCTAGGCAAACGTATCCTAAATATTGAGATTTTTAGCCCCGTCACATACAAGAAAAACAAGCTGTAGTTCATGAATATATCGAATCCTCACCTGAGGCCACCGCCCGCCGGAATGGGTGACAAAAGTTGCCTGTGGAAGTGCACTTGCAACACGGTTTCCCTCTTCACTCCATTCCTTGGACCAACTGCTAGACCAAAGCACCTGCATTGGCACACCTTTCAATCCATCCGAACCCCCCCATTCTGCTATATCAAAGCTATGATTCAACTTCTTTCCCATCCCAACAATGGCCCTAGTCCCATCCCTACCCTTCAACAGAAGTCTATGTGCATCGATATCCGAAACATCAATCCCCCTTGAGCAACTCATTTTAACCAACCAAGCATAAGCATGTGAAAACCTCAGCACAAACTCCCTAATCATTGGCACTCCCAAAACCCACAAAGGCAAAGCACCCGTCGATCTGGGTGAGGTATCAACGAGCGTTACACTCCTCACCGATCCCACATTTTCCAAAACCCAATTGGCAACCATCCCCAAAGCTGAATCATGCAACACCAAATGCACAGGAGCTAAACCTGTCGTCTCAATTACTTGCCCCAGCACCTTACCAATCTCCTCAGGACCCATTTCAATCGGCTTCACAACCTTCTGTTTCGAAACCCGAGCTTCGATTTCCTCATACGGCATCTGCCCTGTTTCGATTATCCGATCAAATGCCCAAAACAAACCCTTTTCCTGAATTTCACCATATATATTCCAAAACCTCCCTAAAATCCCAGTTTCCCCCTCTCCAACCTCCACCACCGATTTGTCCGAAAACCCGTTTCCGGGCAAATCAAACGCAACCGCACGAACCCCTTTGGACCCTAAAAATTTAACAACTTTTCGAAAAGAGTAGGAGCTGAGTCCCAGCCCATGAACAATAACAGCATTTTCCGATCCCACAGAACCTTTCTCAGTACAAAAAACTTCAACCGGGTTCTGATTCGGGTGAGTTTGTACCTTTATGGTGCGACCCTTGGAGTAGTGCTGGCGGAGAGCGGCTGGCAGGCTCAAAAACCAAGACTTCGGGTCTTGCGGGGAAAGAGAGGAGAGAGAAATGAAGACGACGGTGACGAGAGAGACAGTGAGAGTGAAGTAGAACCAGAAAGCGAATGGATTTTGAGAGTTTTGCGGTGGTTTTGGCGGCGGCGAAGTGCGTTTTGGTGGTGGAGTTGGCTTGATCTCTTGTGGTGACGACCGTTTCGGTTTCGGTTTCGGTTTCGGGTCGCGGCGGTGTTGGTCTTCGTCTTCCTCTGTGATGGTCACCATTGAAAAAAGCTTGAAGCTTTCGGGAAATGGGGAGTTCGAATTGAACTGGGATTTCGGTTGGTTTTTGATCTGCGGAGTAGAACTGGAAAGTAAAGCGACAAAGTAAGAGAGAGGGAGAAGAAAAAAAAAGCAGAGGTCCGACTTTTTGGGTGTGCTTTTTCGTTGGAGCTCTTAGGTGAGAAGGAAACGGCATGTCGTTACGCTGTGTATACACATGCAGACTGACATTCTCCAAATGCCCCGCTCTTGACTATCCGAAATTGCACCTCTCCATCTCCGCCAAGCCATCTTCGGAGCTCCGAAAGAAGAATTCCGGTTCGGAGCCCCGCTATTTACCTTTATTACCAAAGAGAAACATGCATGCTTGTTAGACAGATGACTTCTAATAATGTCATTATTGATTAAACAAAACAAGTTTTTTCTTATTATGGGCAATGACGAGACAAGCACATTTCAATTTTAATATTGTATTAAGTGAGAAAATTAAGTCATAAGTTAGACCACAAAATGGTGCTTGGCTGGGAAGAAAAAATTGTGATAGTGATTCATTCTCAAAGCCTATAAATAGGCTTTTTCCATCAAAGTGTCAAGCATCGCAAAATTATATTTGAAACAAAGCAACATGAAATAAGCAAAACATTTTTGGCTTCTCTAGTTTTCTTGGTTTGTTTCAAGAAATAAGGTTTTGCTTGAGTGAGTGAGTGGTTTGGTTTTATAGTCTGGTTTGTGAGTAAAACCAACAAGGGTGTATTTGGGATTTTATTGGGAAGTGAGGTTGAGAGTTAAAGAGTGTTCTTCTTGTATTTCACATGTTCCCTTGTTAGTGAAAGTGAGTATCTCCCTCCCGTGGACGTAGGCAAATTGCCGAACCATGCAAAATTTCTTCTTGTTATTTTCTATGTTTATCTTTGCTTTAATTTTCCCATATCATCTTTACCGACGGTACCGCAGTCAATCCGCTTCCGTTGCACAACAATGCTCTTATATTCCCAAGCTTACTACTGAGTCACTGACATAACTAGGACCGTACATTTTGGTGAACCTACCTCGCGACAAAAAGAATGCTTTACCCGAGTTTTTCAGGTACACAATTAATGTACTTGAGTATTCGACTCCTCGTACTGACTAATTTTTTGCATTTGAGATCCGATTGTCTTTTGAGTTTTCTGATAAAGTTTGCAATTGCAGGGTCATATAGCTCTTGATGAGGCAGCATTCCATGAAAACACGCCCAGTTTTGTGTTAGATGCATTTGCTCGATCTTCCCTTTGGAAGATAGGACTGGATTTTCGACACGGTTTTTTTCTTGAATTTCTATCAAATTATCATAAACTTTTTCCTTTCTGAGATGAGCTAAATTATTTTTACGTTGCCTTTAATTGTGGTAGGAACTGGGCATGGTGTGGGAGCTGCATGATTGTTATTCCATACTATTTCACATGTTCATCCTCATACAGAATCTCCTTGTTGTGAAAGAAGTCGGCAGGCCAAATCGTTTTGGAGGAATTGGCTACCTGGGATTTGAAAAACTCACATTTGTCCCGATTCTGGTATGCTTTGGTTACCTAGTAGTTCAATTGGTTATGTGTGTGACCTTTTTCAGCGAGTGGTTAACCAATGCATTACTGCTGGAATACCTTTTAGTTTCCCTCAGACTAAGAAACCAAATTTGACGTAGAGCAATCACCCTCTTCACATTGGCTTTTACCTTTAGCATTGCTCTGGTGTTGGAATGGTTTTACTTCTACATGCCGAGCTAGAACCGCCCCTACAACTTTTAGTTATTCGTCCTTAAAAGAAGGGGCGAAGGGGCTGGTTTCTATGGTTTTTCTTTCCATACGGTTTTTACCATGCATGCTAAAATGATCAGACTTATCTTTGCTTTCTGCTGCGGAGTTTGATTGCCTTGATGATTACCATTCACAAGTTTGGGAGAAGGTTAGTACCACTGTTCTAAGAATCCTTGCCTAGGCGCAAGACGGTTGATCATCGTCCTTATTAATGCCTAGACATTTGAAAATAAGAAATGATGCCTAGACCTGCTGAGGCGCCCACCTAAACTGCCTAGATAACTTTCATTTTGCATTTTATTTTTTTCAATAAATTGTAAAAGACTTGTTGAATACGTAAATGAATACACATTATATGCATGTTCCCATGTTTTCATTATGTTTCAATACTTTATAATATATATGTCATTCTATTTTGTAGTTCATAATAAAATTATATATATTTTAAGTATAAATAGACATTTATTTACACGAAATATAATAGATTTACTTAAATCTGCCTAGGCTCTAGGCCTCAGCTCGTCACCCGACTAGCGTCTAACGTCTTTTGAAACCTTGGTTAGTACATATCACATCCTGGCCCGGGGTCCACCACATCCCGAGCCCGCTCCACTACCGTAGCACGATATTGTCTACTTTGGACCCCGACCACACTCTCAGGGTTTTGTTTCTGGGAACTCACACGAGAACTTCCCAGTGGGTCACCCATCATAGAAGTGCTCTCGCGCGTTACTTGCCTAACTTCAGAGTTCCTATGAAACCCGAAGCTAGTGAGCTCCCAAATGGCCTCGTGCTAGGTAGGAATGAAAATATACATATAAGGATCACTTCACTAAACGATGTGGAATGTCACAGTACAGATCAGGAAACCGTTTTGGCTTGAGGGGTTATGTGTATATTGAATAAAAGGCTCAGGTCGGGTGTGCGCGTCTGTGCGTGTATAGAATTATTTTTGTCTTGCTGTATAATTAAGTCGTTCCAGATTCAGTCTGGATATTAGAACTAACCTTAAGGTTTCACAGGTCTCCTCTCTTGTGGAGGGTTCTGCTCGTCAATGGCTTTGGGCTGGGACAACACAAGGCCGCTTGTGAAGCAGTGATTCGTATTTCTATCCATCAGTTTCTCTCTCTCTTCTCCCATATTGTACACAAGAATAGTAGCTAGCCACAACGATAAGCCGATCAAATATATAACCTTGTACATACTTTGCTCCGGAGGCAGTGATATTTATCAAATTTATTAAATTGTTCAATTGAATTCAGTAACGTACTTTTGTATTCCAAGCACTCATAAACTAATTCAGCACAATATTCCATTTAAGTAAGAGATTGTTATTGGCATTCCACAGTCGTCCTACGCGTTGCATTTATGAAAAATACAGACAGATACATGAAGGACATGCAAAGATCCTTCTTACTTCTCACACCCTACTCAACATGCTTTGTCTTTGTAACTTTCCATAGCATTGATTTCGAATCCACAGTTCAATCTTCTTTCATAATCAATCGTCAACATCGTCATACTTGGGTATGTTCAGTAACATATGGAAGACACAACGTAAAACGAAACATGTAATGCGATGCTTGGTAGAAATCGGGATGATCAATGGAACAAGCAACAGTATTACAATGACGAGGAAGATTGAACCCGTGATGACAACGAATATGGCAAGCCAAGTAAGGTTACTTGTTACTAAAGCAACACCAGCCATGAACGCCACAAGCATCATCGAAAGAGCCAAGCCTAAAATTGGTAGTCCAACTTTTGAACAAGCGTAACTCATATCACCCGTCTGTGCCCACAAAAGACCAATTGCAACAGTGATTGAGCTATACATTGCTATGGTGTTGCATATCAAGAATGTTTGGAATAGCCAATCTGTAACCAAAGTTGACTTGCCTTCGTCCCTTCCAGAGCTCATATATCCACCTGGCATCGTGAAGCCAGCAGTAAAGGTTACAGTGGCTACGAGTGTCGACACCAGTAGGAGATTAGTCTGTATATGGCTACTAGCGTACTCGGGGACAACAGAAAGAAATGCTCCCCTCTGCTTGGTGACGTTGAAATAATTAGCTTCCGTTGGCTTTACTTTGGAAGAAATACTCTTGTGTGGAGAACGCGAAGCACTTGCTAAGGTCAAGGCCATGACCGTTAGAGGCTGCAAGGAGAAGGAAACACTGAGAAAATTCAATCTGCACTCGTTCAGGAAATAAAATGTGTTGAGGAAATTACTTACCCGGAGAAGAAACAAGGTTTTTTCGCCCATCAAGGACGTTCGTGCAATGTCCATTGCTGAGTAGCCTGCACTGTTCCTAACGCTGAAGTTAACTCTCTTATTTGATGCTATAATGCTGACAGTTTTTGGGTACCCTTGCCATACGGCTAAATGCAGAGGAGTGTTTCCAAATTTATCCTTTTGATTAATCAACACTTGAAACTCGAACCTGCCAAGAATATATTTGACCACGTTGTCTCTTCGATGCCAAACTGCCGTGTGAAGAATATTCCATTTGTTTTTGTCAAGCAAGTCCCTTGGCGGTGGGCAATGTTTGAGAAGTAAATCAACAATCGTGATGTGGCCCTTTCTGGAAGCCAAATGTATGGGAGTGAAGCCATTTTTGTCCTCTTTGTTTGCGGCAGCTGAACCTCCGACAGTTGCTAGCATGGTGCTAACAGTTTCAAAGTCATCTATATATGCCCCAAGTGTGAGAGGAGTCATCCCCTGTTCATCCGTTGCCCCGACTAGAGATGAAGAAATGCATTGCAGGACTATGTTTATGATTTCTACAAGAATTTTACGAATAGTTGTGTGAAGAAAAGGAAACAACAATGCTATTTCGGCACTCAAAACTGACATACCTGCTAAACACAACCTCTAATAGAAGTGGTGAACCATAACATTGTGTGTTTAACATCACTTTGTACAAACTCAAGACCTAGAGAGTACTTGACTTAGCAGATATTCACGTTCCACCTTTTTGCATACCCTTCAAGCTAGGGCTGCATGTATTTATAGTCATGCGAAGATTACACTCAGGGATTCAAATCCCTATTTACATGGAGACTTTGAAAAACAAATATACAAACCTAAACCTATCCAACTACGTACAAAACAGAAATACAAGATAAACAATAATTCAAACAGATTCGGAACACTTCAGAACAGACCCAATCTTAACAGACTGAGGACTAGGTCTAACACACTTATATATAAAAGTGAAACGCAGAAAGAATGGATGTTCGTCAGAAATTAACTATGTTCCGTATTAACCTGGCGCGAATCACTTGGAACTCAGACATAATACAACACTGACGAACTAAGCTCCCTTATAATTTCAACAAAAAAAAGGTCAAACAAAATTTGTGGTACACAGAAATTACCTCTGTTCCTTCCTAGAATGGCAGCGCGCAGAACTGAGTTTCCTTCCCATCGTTCCTCAGGAAACTTGTCAAGGGGCAACCAACTAGGTCTGCCAAATATCATATGTTTAAAGAGCTCAACATTCCCAGCTTCAGCGGCCATGGACAAGGGAGTCTTGCCATACATATTTGGAGAAAACCTCGATTCGTCATTATTAATCAAGAACTTAGCCACCTCTTGTTGGTGATTTTCCATGGCAACATGCAACGCGGTGTTCCCTCTCGTATTCTTCTCAACCAGTAGATTATAATTGTTAGTTTGGGAAATTTCCACCAGAAAGCAGACCGTTGATAGATGTCCGGCGGATGCTGCTAAATGAAGTGGAAGGTTTCCTTCATTGTTTTGTTTCAGGACTTGCGACGGATGTAGCTCGGCTATCAGTTTGACACTCTCCAGATCGCCCACACTTGAAGCCAAGTGAATAATGTAATTCCCAAGGGTGCTTCTCTGTTTGAACATTTCTAACCTGAGCTTTGGACTTGTATAGTTCGGATCATTGACAATTGCTGCATACTCACGTATTTCAGGATCCATGCATTTGTCAATATTCTCCTCCTCCTCCTCCCAATTCCATTGCTCTGCAGTGTTCACCATCTCGATATCTTCCACGCCGTGCTCATGATCATGAGCGGCACCCTCTTCCATCTTAGCCAAGGTTTCAATGCCTTGTCTTGAACTTGAAGCAGCCATGGTGTACATGTGCGCTACCTCGACCAACTGGCCAAAATAAAGATTGATGGAAACACTATATATAACTCGTACCAAGAAAAGAAGAAATTGCGAAACAAACTAGAGGAGGAGGAGGAGGAAGATGTCCGACTCCGAACTGATGATGCAAGATCAGGTCATACAGTCAGTAAGATGTTCATACTTCATGATCGAACATTGAAGTCATTATTTTGTTTTATTTTCTTAGGTCAACCACCAGTTCTAACAAAGTAATAACAATTAAAAGAAGGAGGAAATAATATTTTTCTGTTCACACCTGCTTTAATTTTTATGTTGAACAGTGAATTTACGAATGTATCCGTAGCTGGTAGTTGGCGGGGTTCCTGCAACGAGAGAAATGGGCGTGGTGCTGTCACGTCCTTAAAGGGATGAAAAATCCCTTCGTTTTCCATTTGCTTTCATCGTTATCCTTTCCTCACCTGCAAACTTTCCCTTTCACTGCGCCCTCGACTTGAGAAAAACCACAACACACGAACCAAGCTTCGGCTTCAATCCGCCTCACGGATCTCCTCCTCTCAAAACCCATCTGGTTAGATTCCGAACCTTACCCCAATTGTATTTTCTGTCTGTTTCTGCGCTTTCGAAAGGTTTCAGGATCACTGAGATTTCTACACTGAGCTCTCTGGTTTTGTATAGTTTGGATCACTGAGATTTGCTGCATGCTCGTATACTTCAGGATCCATGCATTTGTCAATACTCTCCTCCTCCTCCTTCTCCCCCTCCTCCTGGTTCCATTGCCCTGCGCTTGGGTTAATATTTAAACTTTGGGCTTCAAAGGAAAGGAAGCCCAAATGAGCTCAATAAAGAAGGTTTGGCCGAAGCCTAGGGTCAAGCCCAGGTCATCCATCTCAAGACAAAATGACAGCCTCCATTAAATGCAACGACTAGGTGCTTACAAGAGAAGTGATAACCGATGGAAATCCTCCTACTTCCAGCCCAAAAGTACTTTTGGATGGCAGAACATGTAAAAATGCTGATGATTCATTACCCTTCAGTTACTTTCGGACAAGAACAGAAACAACACAGTTGAGTTAATTCATCCATAAAGGAGGAAGAAGGCCCAGAGACAAGAACACTCAACCAATCAAATAAACAAACATACAAACTCTGCTCTCAAGCCAGATTTGCATCTAGAAGCTGTAATCAGCCCCAGATCTCAGTCATTTTCATGATCATTCCCTACAAAAACCATCTTTTGTCTAGATTATTAGCTATGCTACCTTCCCCAAATGTTGTAGTATCGATTTTCTTGTATAAACTTGTTTACCCCTCATCCTTCTTTATTACTCAACCCTTTGTAACTGCAAAGAAAAAGGATTGCAAGACGCTTTAACCTTACCTGACAAGATGAAATCTTGCCCACTCTCTTTGATTTTGCCTTTCCATTAATAGATTTGGTGTTATAATGTATCCCTCAATATATATGCCAATTATTTTCGGTCTCTTGATAATCCAAAGTTCTAGTAACTCTTAGATCCGGTTCACTTAGCACTACTATCGTAAAAGTAAATGAAACTGATGCCTTGATCAGATATGAACCCCTCCCCTTTAAAAGCATACAAGATAACAAAAGTCCTTGATCTCAAGGCATAGAAAAGAACTTAATGTGGATTTAACCCACCCATGACAATCCTTTGATGATGAGAAGTCAGAATAACTTGAGGCGCAAGTAATCGGCTTAAATACACTCATTCTACATCTGTCATACATAGATGGCAGTGGCATGCCTTAGCATTAAGTTAGTTTTGATTGCGAGCCTCTTGGCTTACATCTAAGGCCCGACAAAGGCACCTTCCATAACTAACTTTGCCCTCTTCTTGCAGCCCGACAAGCAAGCGAGAGCTCAACAGTCAACCAAAATGTCAACACCTTAGGGAGCTGTGTGCTCGAGCCAGGAACCCTTCCCAGCGAAATTCCTGCCCGAACACCCTGCAGTGTTCGTCGTCTTGATATCTTCCATGTAGTGCTGATGCATGGTTCGCCATCTCGATATCTTCCACATTGTGCTCATGATCATGAGCCAGCCCCCTCTTCCATCTTTGCCAAGGTTTCAATGTCTTGTCTTGAACTTGAAGCAGCCATGATGTATATGGGCACTGCCTCGACCAACTAACTAAAATAAAGATTGATGGAAGCACTATATATAACTAGTATCAATAAAAGAAAAGAAAATGAGAAGCAAACTAGAGGAGGAGGAGGAAGATGTCCAATCTCCGATGTCACATCCCGGCCCGGGGCGGATCACTTCCCCGGCTCGCTCCACTACCGTAGCACGATATTGTCTGCTTTGGGCTTACCATTCCCTCATGGTTTTATTTTTGGGAACTCACGAGCAACTTCCCAGTGGGTCACCCATCATGGGATTGCTCTAGCCCCCTTCTCGCTTAACTTTGGAGTTCCTACGGAACCCGAAGCCAGTGAGCTCCCAAAAGGCCTCGTGCTAGGTAGAGATGGGAATATACATTAAAGGATCACTCCCCTGGGCGATGTGGGATGTCACAATCCACCCCCTTAGGGGCCTGACGTCCTCGTCGGCACACCACGGCCAGGGTTAGGCTCTGATACCAATTGTCACATCCCGACCCGGGGCGGATCACTTCCCGGGCCCGCTCCACTACTGTAGCACGATATTGTCCGCTTTGGGCTTACCATTCCCTCACTGTTTTGTTTTTGGGCACTCATGAGCAACTTCCCAGTGGGTCACCCATCATGGGATTGCTCTAGCCCCCTTCTTGCTTAACTTCGGAGTTCCTACGGAACCCGAAACCAGTGAGCTCCCAAAAGGCCTCGTGCTAGGTAGAGATGAGAATATACATTTAAGGATCACTTCCCTGGACGATGTGGGATGTCACATCCGAACTGATGATGCAAGATTAGTTCATAGAGTATATAAACACATACACGTTATACTAACGATATTGTAAGACTGGGGGTTGTTCGTACCTCGGAGTCCATCATGAAAGCTACCTAACGCCAAATATTAATGCATGTGTACACACACATACACACATACATACATATAGGAAGCCAGGGAAGGGATCTTTATTTTTCAACTTGTACCTCATAGATTATTCTTGCAAAAAAGTAGCCAAATCACAAATATTTGAGGCATCTAATTGACTAAAAAGAAATTGACGAATACTTTGTTTTCTAAGAAACATTAAAATTCCATCGTGATAATTAAATAGGCAAATTATTTCGTATTGAATTGAATTTTTTCAAGGATCGTTGAAGTTCGTTGTGGAGGGGGTCCCATAACTAATTCCCTCTTTTGAAAAAAATGAGGATCCTTTCCCTTAAAGGGTCTGCATACATACATTATATTAACAATATTGTATGACTGGGGGGGGGGGGGGGGGGGTTGTTCATACATCGGAGTCAGTTCTATGAAGGGTCCATACCACGACAACATCGGAGGAAAGTGGATGAACTATTTTGGTTAAACCACACAATTGGTCAATCACAATAAATTGTTATCAAACTCGTCATTCATGTAGCCTGAGGGTTGTTCATACATCTGAGTCAATTCTACGAAGGTTCCATACCACGACAGCATTTGACGAAAGTATATGAACGATTTTGGTTAAACCACACAATTGGTCAACCACAATAAATTGTTATCAAACTCGTCATTCATGTAAGAGTCGAATTATTTATAAGTAAAAAGTAATATCATTTAATCATAATATTAGTGTTGGGCTATAGAACCTTAATTGTTGAGTTTAGTCTACTTAATTAGGTATCCTAAACCCTACACCTTTTAAGAAGTTCAGTCTCTGTACCAACTAAAATTGCATCTGTAAAAATATAAAATGTAATCGTTAGTAAGATCATCTCACCGATCGATGATCTTAAACCGGCCTCTGGGCAACCACAATCCAATGTCTCCAGTATGCAGCCAGCCATCGGCGTCAATCACTTCTTCCCCGTCCAATCAAAGTGGACAGTCGGGTAGACTCAATAGTACTAAACTTCGTATCTACCAACTACCATAATCATAACAGATGCAAGTTAAGTACGTCTGCACCTCGTCTTTGTAGTAGCCTTGGAAAACGATGGGACCCCTGACACAGATTTCACCGCGAGGATGGGGCTTGTCCTCGGAGGTGTAGTTCATTTCAGGGACATCTACCAGTATTATTTCTGTAAAGAAAGAAAGGTTTTTTTTTTGTAACCGGCTACGGAAATTCATAAGTGAATTTTGACGCGCGTGATTTATAAGATTATTTAGTAACACCAGTATATTCTTTAAGAAGCTAAAGGACCTTAATCTTTAAAAAGTCAAGCAACCATTAGTCAGTGATGAAGCTCAGGATATGATAAATGTGTAAACTTGTGTTAAATTGTATGCGGTAAGATAGCAAATATACACCCTAAGGAAGTCCATGACATCAGGGGACAAGAGTGAAGCATCGGATGCATAAAACGAACGCATCCTCCAAGCTTTGCCTTAATTTTGTTGAATACCAAGCTGTCCCAAAGCAGAGATGCATTTGAACCTGAAATTATTGGACAATGTAGGGTTTTGGCGGAAGATTGAAGCTAACTATGCGACTGTTTAGTTATTAGTATAATTTACCACCCATGATGGAACGCTTCTGCACTCTTTTTTTTAATCACCTCTTGCACAAATGTTTTTCTTAATTATTAAATTAAACAATTTAAATAAGAATTTGGAGTCATAACTGTGGATACAAATTTCTGTCGTCTTCTCATTTGACGAAAAATGCACCTGCAAAATAATAACATCTAAGATTAAGGCCACACGATGATTTTTTTTTTGGGGGGGGGGATGATTTGGCCGAAGAATCTTTGATGCCAAAATTAGAATTCTGAAAAGAATGTGGATAGGAGTTTGTGGGTAGCAAATGGTTTGTTTTTTAGTAGGAGAATATGGCTATTTACAAGGGAGTGGCCGGCCATATATGGTGAATTTGTGTGAATAATTGTAAGATATTATATGAAATAATGTTTTGCAATTAACATGATAATTAATTCTAAATTAAATAGAAAAATTGGGAGTTACCTTTTGAATAAGGATTTGATAAGGAGTGATGAGAGAGATTTGAATAAATACAAATTTGATCTTCTTTGACTCTTTCTTAATTGAGCCGTTATTGTTTATTACATGCGTGTAAGAATTCTGATGTGCTTTGAGGGTAATTTTGTCATTTTCACCAAAAATTCATGTATCCCACTCATAATTTTCTTGATTATTTTTTGCTCCACAATAACTAAAAAGGAGTGTAGAAAACAAAAAATGTGTGCAGAAAACACTATTTTTTAAGCGAATTTGGAGGTAAATAAAGGCTGAATGATTCACATGGCCTGTAATCTGTCATCCCTTTATGTCTCCCTAAATTCAACTCCTCATGATGAAAAGAAGCTATGGGAAAAAGAAAATATCATGCGTATGAAATGGGCAGGAAAACTTAAATCTATAGGCTACCAATTTCATACGATAAATGAAATTTTTCCACAAAACATCGAAACGACGTCGTGCGCTGGAGACTGTAGAGCGCGGTAAAATCAAAAAGTAGTTGTGAAATTATTGTAACAGACATCTGCATCGCATAGAAATCTCAGCCATTAAAATCCAACTCGGCGACTCAAAGATGATCCTAATAATTGAGGATGGTAGATGATCCCAAAACTGCTCCATCTTTGTCCCACGCTCACCGACTCCCACACGCACAGACACCCTGATCAGGAGTGAGAAAGAAAGACTCTGAGGAGTGAGAGAGAGCTTAATTGAGTTTGCTAGGGTTTTAATGGCGGCGATTGGGAAGACGAAGCTGGACTCCGGGTGGCTCGCGGCGAGGTCAACGGAGGTCAGTCTCAGTGGGATTCAGCTCACCACCACCCACCCACCCTCAATTGGCACATCCCCTTGGATGGAGGCCGTTGTTCCCGGAACGTAATTTCTCTCTCTCTCTCTCTCTCTCTCTCTCTCTCTCTCTCACACACACATTTGACGTTTCAGTGTGATTAAATAAGTAAATGTGGTTTAATTTGATTAAAGTTTCTAGCCTTAATCTTGTGCTTGTGGCCTGGTGGGTTCACAGTTAATTTCGATCCTTAAAGTTGTCGAATTGTTTTGCTTGACATAGATATATGGGGAAAATTGTAATGGTAAAATTGGTTGAAATTGTTGTGCGACATTTTTCAAATTTTTGGAATTGGTTGATTTTTGTTATTCGTTTAAATTGGATGAGGATCCTCTCCAAATCCTCTTTGTGGGGATCCTGGAATTTTTCGTACATCGTGCAGTCAGTTTTGGTTAAGTATTATTTATATTCAATTTTAAATTCAAAATTCAAAATAATTTCTAACTGCACAATGTACAATCAACAGATTCGATTGATTGATCATCTGGATCCCCACAAAAAAGATCCGGAGAGGATCCTATTCCCACATTTACTGTTATTGGATGACCAATTGATGAAAGTCTAGAATTTGGAGCTCAATGCTAATGTTGGTTTAGTTTGGCAGTGTTTTGGCAACCCTGGTGAAGAACAAAGTTGTGCCAGACCCGTTCTACGGGTTAGAGAACGAGTCAATCATAGACATTGCTGATTCCGGGAGGGAGTACTACACGTTCTGGTTCTTTACAACTTTTCGTTGTAAACTGGTACATTATTCTTTTAAATGATGAAATGGACTTTGTGGTTGACTCGAAATTATTTCCGATGTGTTGTTTCCTTTCGGAAAGATTTATAAGATTATTCTCGATTTTCCAGTCAGGTACTGAGCACCTTGATCTGAATTTCCGCGCAATCAACTATTCTGCAGATGTATATTTAAATGGGCACAAAACAGTCTTGCCAAAAGGGATGTTCCGAAGGCATTCTCTTGATGTCACTGATGTAGTGCATCCTGATGGTGAAAACTTGCTTGCCGTTCTTGTTTACCCTCCGGATCATCCGGGGAGTATTCCTCCTGAGGGTGGGCAAGGCGGTGATCATGAGGTACATCTCTATATCCATAAACCTATTGATGACATTCTTCAACATTTTTTTCTCAAAGATTAACCTTCTACTTATAACTTAATTATGAAATGTATGGCTTGTGCAAACTGAGATTATTATAGTGTTAATTTTAGAATTTCATTTCAGATCGGGAAAGATGTAGCAACGCAGTATGTGGAGGGTTGGGATTGGATATGTCCTATAAGGTGATTACGTTTTCCTATTGAGATTTGGGAGTGTATGCTTTTCATCTTCTTCCCAAAATGGGATGTGAGAAACCGTGTCAGCATTTTCTATTCGTATGTCAAGAAGATTTTTTGACCACATGCCAATAAACTGAGACAAGAAACTATCTATTTTTGTTGAGCAGGAAGAATCAATGCTCTGCATCAAAATTTCGAGATGATAAAAAACAATAATATAGATGCATTCTCTGGTTTATATTCTAATGCAAATTAACCTAGAAAGTTTCTTCTCGGTTCCATTTGTTACTCTGCCTGTGCAGAATACTGTTATACAGATCTTATCTTTTTAAAAAGCGGTTGCAATCTGATTCACTTGTATATTGATACAGGGATAGAAACACCGGCATATGGGATGAGGTGTCGATTTCTGTAACAGGGGTGAGTCTTAGTCTGAATGATTCATTTCCTGTCATTGAATTTTCCATGTATTGAATCTTGTTAGGAAATAACTTAATGAAGTCGTTCCCATTTCATGCAGCCAGTAAAAATAATTGACCCTCACTTGGTTTCAACGTTCTTCGACAATTACAAGAGGGTATATTTGCATACTACTACTGAGTTGGAAAATAAGAGCACCCAGTCTGCGGAGTGTTCACTGAATATCCAAGTAACAACAGAACTTAAAGGAAATTTTTGTTTAGTAGAGCACGTTCAGACTCAATATTTGTCAATCCCTGCTGGATCCCGAGTGCACTATACTTTTCCCGAGGTTCGTGACAGAACATACTATGCATTTTTATTATGGTAAAAGAAACAATTACTTTCTGTTTATCTTTATATTCAATCGGTTTTATTTATTGGGCTTAGCTTTCGATACTTCTTTTCATTACTAAATGTTAAATTTGCAGCTCTTTTTCTATAAACCTAATCTATGGTGGCCAAATGGAATGGGAAAGCAATCCTTGTACAAAGTATCTATTACTGTTGATGTAAAGGGATATGGAGAGTCTGATTTGTGGGGCCAATTATTTGGTTTTCGTAAAATTCACAGCGACATTGATACTGTTACAGGAGGAAGGTATGATATAAATACACAATGTTTTATATAGATTCATTATTCATGCGTGCTCTGTTTTTGGTATGTAGTGTAACCTGTACATTATCCTATTCAGGTTGTTTAAGGTCAATGGTCAGCCTATTTTTATTCGTGGCGGTAATTGGATATTGTCAGATGGCCTCCTCCGGCTTTCAAAGAAGCGTTACAAGACTGACATCAAGTTCCATGCAGATATGAATTTTAACATGATCCGTTGTTGGGGTGGTGGGCTGGCTGAGAGGCCGGACTTTTATCATTACTGTGACATTTATGGCTTGTTGGTAAGTTGTGCCTGTTCTTGCTTTCAAGTGCATGTTTGCTAGGTTTCACAGGACATGGAAATCTCGGGTGAATCTAATATGTACTGCTCTGCTTTGGACTTTAAACTTTTTTTGTAGGTCTGGCAAGAATTTTGGATTACAGGAGATGTCGATGGACGAGGTATCCCTGTATCGAATCCAGATGGTCCGCTGGACCATGATCTTTTCTTGCTATGTGCAAGAGATACTGTCAAGCTTCTCAGGAACCATCCTAGTCTTGCCCTTTGGGTGGGCGGAAATGAGCAAGTTCCACCAGATGACATCAACACGGCTTTGAAAAATGACCTCAGGCTCCATCCGCATTTTGAAAAATCGGTAAATGAAAGTGGCAAGTCCACTGAAGATTTGTCCCCAGTGTTGAGGGATCCAAGCCAATATCTTGATGGTACGCGTGTTTACATCCAAGGATCCATGTGGGATGGATTTGCAAATGGAAAGGGGGACTTCACCGATGGTCCTTATGAAATTCAAAATCCCGAAGACTTCTTTAAGGATGACTATTACAAATACGGGTTCAATCCTGAAGTTGGTTCTGTAGGCATGCCGGTTTCAGCTACCATCAGAGCCACAATGCCTCCTGAAGGATGGCAGATTCCTTTGTTTAAGAAGGTTTCTGAATATTACGAAGAAGTTCCAAACCCCATATGGGAATACCATAAGTATATCCCTTACTCAAAACCAGGCAAGGTTCATGATCAGATTTTACTTTACGGGTCGCAACCAAAGGATCTTGATGATTTTTGCTTGAAGGTAAACAAATCTTTTGAGTTTTTGGGGTGCACGTTGGATCCATTTCTGTTTTGAGTGATTGACTTAATTTATAAACCATCACAGGCTCAACTTGTGAACTACATTCAGTATAGAGCTCTACTGGAGGGTTGGACTTCCCGAATGTGGACTAAATACACCGGTGTTTTGATTTGGAAAACACAGAATCCATGGACAGGTCTTAGAGGTCAATTTTACGATCATCTTCTAGACCAAACAGCAGGTTTCTATGGCTGTCGCTGTGCTGCGGAGCCAATCCACGTCCAACTTAACTTAGCTACATATCTTATAGAGGTAAATTGGCTATCGATGGAGTTAACCCTCTAGACGTGGTTTGAGTCCTTGCGATTTGCTGATCATTTTCTCTTCCCTTGAACAGGTTGTCAACACTACATTAGAGGAACTATCTGACGTCGCTGTAGAAGCCTCGGTGTGGGATCTAGAAGGAACATGCCCATACGACAAAGTTCACGAAAAGGTGTCAGTGCCCCCAAAAAGAACAGTGCCAATTGCTGAGATGAAATATCCAAAATCTAAAAACCCGAAGCCAGTTTACTTTCTTCTTCTCAAACTGTATCACAAGTCAGACTACAGGATTATTTCCAGGAACTTTTACTGGTTGCATCTGTCGGGTGGGGATTACAAGCTGTTAGAACCATACAGGAAGAAAACAGTGCCACTCAAGTTTACGTCCGCAGTTTTCATCAAAGGAACCACCTACGAAATGCATATGCGTGTCCAGAACACATCGAAGAAACCAGATGCCAAGACTTTAACCTATCAAAACAATTTCACTACTAAACAAGGTGACGGCGATTTTGATACAGCCTCGGTGGATTGTGTACAGGATGGAGCAGGTACAAAGAACGAAGTTAGTTGGCTTCAGAAAATATCCAGACGTTTCACAAAGGAGACTGATGATTTGAAAGTTGCTGAAATCAATGGCGCCAACATTGGCGTTGCTTTCTTCCTTCATTTTTCTGTTCATGGAGTGAAGAAGAACCGTAAGGAAGGAGAGGACACAAGAATTCTTCCCGTTCATTACTCGGACAATTATTTTTCACTGGTGCCAGGTGAGGCTATGCCCATCAAGATCTCTTTTGAGGTCCCTCCCGGTGTCACGCCCCGAGTTACTCTCGCCGGATGGAATTACCATGGTGTCCATACAGTTCATTGAGTTGTTCTGTTTTGTCTATGCCCCTTGTAATATCTGAGTTATAAACAGTGAAAAACAAGTGTTGCTTGAAATAATTTCAAAGTTGAGGGAAATTTTTTACTTGTTAGTAATGATCTCGGAGCTAAGTAACTTATTTTGATTTCCTTTCTAGGCTTTGAATTTGATTATGAGTACTCTAAACTTTTAAACCGTGCCAATTTGCCTCATTCCGTTAAATCTACTAAGTTTTTATTCAAATTGTGGGTTACTTCTATACATTTAAGCGTGAAAACTAGAAGAAAATGTGATAATTTGGGGCGTTGCTGAACTTTTGCCCAATGTCAAGCAAACTATGATCGAACAAAAAAAACACAGGTAAACGTTCATTGACGAGAAAAATCGAAACTAAACGGTGTCGTTTGCCGGATGTGTGGAATGCGCGGTAAAAAATCAAAATGCAGTTGTAAAAATATAACGGATACAACCGTACGTATCCCGTGAAGTCTCAGCCCTTGAATACAAATCCGAATCCTCACCGGATCCTTTTTGTGAGAATTTCAGAGATCCGTGAATCGTATCCATTTATCATATATCTTGTTGTTAGAAATCATTTTAAATATTTTTATTTAAAATTAAACACAAATAGTACTTAACAAAAACTAACTATATAATGTACGATGAATGGATACAATTCACAAATTCTCCGAATCCTCGCCAAAAGATCCGAAGAGGATCCTGTTGGCTTGAAAACAAACCAGTCACGTGCTATCAAATGATACACCATCCTTGTTGACCCACCTCAGCAGCACACCAACCGACCGAAGTACACTGAGACTGAGTGTACACACTCAGATTCTGAGAGACACAGAGAGAGAGTTTGATGAGTGAGAGTGAGAGCTGAACTGAGCTAGCTAGAGCTTAATGGCGGCGATAGGGAAGACGATTCTGGACTCGGGGTGGATCGGCACCAGGGACAGGGAAGTCACCGCCACTGGGACCCAGCTCACCACCACCCACCCTCCCTCCCCCGCCCTTCCTTGGATGGAAGCCGTCGTTCCCGGAACGTAATCTCTCTCTCTCTCTCTCTCTCTCTCTCTCTCTCTCAAATTTCAGCAAATGTGGTCTAATTTGATTAAAGTTTCGACCTTGAATCTTTTGGGGTTCTCTTCTGGGTTTAAGTTGGTTAATTAACTTCAATTCCTCAAGTTCTTAAGTTGGGTTTTGTTTGTAACATACTTGGCCAATCTCGAAACTACTAAGCACCGGTCAACAGCAGATTCATAAGATTTTTCTTTCAACCAGGAGGCCAATCATAACATGACACATGTCGGTATCAGAGGTCAATCATAGCGCGACACGTGTCGATATCAGAGATCAATCACAACACGACACGTGTCAATGTCAAAACAAAGTTATAAACTCTCTTCTATAAAAGGAGATCATTCTCCCACAATAATCCCTAATGTTATTTGTATTAAACTATTCACTAGAACTCACTAAAAAAGAGCTTGAACCTATGTATTTGTGTAAACCCTTCACAACTAATGAGAACTCCTCTACTCTGTCGACGTAGCCAATCTGGGTGAACCTCGTACATCTTGTGTTGTTTGCTTCCCTATCTCTATTCATTTACATACTTATCCGCACCAATGATCAGAGCAACCTAGCGAAGGTTATAAACCTCACACTTTCTGTTGTACCAAAGTCCTCGCCGATTTTGTGCATCAACAGGTTTAATAACTTTAATTGTTGCTGCTAATTAATCTGAATCCACAGTGTTCTGGCAACCTTGGTGAAGGGGAAAGATGTACCCGATCCTTTCTACGCATTGCAAAACGACTACATTACAGACATTTCTGACTCCGGGAGGCAGTACTACACATTCTGGCTCTTTACAACTTTTCGGTGTAATCTGGTACGCTGATACATTTGAATGATAAATGCAGTTTTCGAAACATTTGTTGGATTACGATCTCCATACTAATCTTTGTTTTTCAGTCAGGCACACAGTTTGTGGATCTGAATTTCCGCGCAATCAATTACTATGCCGAGGTGTATCTAAATGGGCACAGAAAAGACCTGCCAAGAGGGATGTTTCAAAGGCATTCTCTTGACGTCACTGATATAGTGCTTCCCAATGCTCAGAATTTGCTTGCTATTCGTGTTTATCCCCCGGATAATCCAGGGACTATTCCTCCTGAGGGAGGGCAGGGTGGCGATCACGAGGTACAGATTGATATCCAAGAACCCTATTTTAATACATTCTATTTCTTCTAGATATCTGCTCAAAGTTTTATCCTTGTACTAATTACTGATGCAAGAGCGAGCGATGATGAATCTGAAGACGCTGATTATCTAATGTAGGCAATGTGCGTTATTATAATCCAATTCTTATTTCAGATAGGGAAAGATGTAGCTGCACAATATGTGGAGGGTTGGGATTGGATGTGTCCTATAAGGTGACGATGTTTTACTGTTTTGTGATCATGAATTGTTTTTCATCTTTTTAATATGGGATGCGAGAAAACGATTAAGCATGTTTCTTTTTTTGATTGAAGATTTTTCCACCTGTTTAAAGCTAAATGATACAAGAAGTATCCTATATTGTTTAGGCAGAAAAACCAATGCATCCTCTGGTGTACCTTCTCCTAATCCTATAGATATTATCATTGCAAAATAATTTTTAGTTGTAACCCACTTATATAACGTTGCAGGGATAGAAACACGGGCATATGGGACGAGGTGTCAATTTCTGTAACAGGGGTGAGTTTTATATTTATTCATAATGATTCACTTCCTACCATAGAATTTTTCATGAGATTAACTGTCCTTCATGATGATATGTCAAAATCCATTTTGTAGGGAAAGATAACAGTTTTATCTTTATGGTTTGATCATATGCGAAGTTGTTGGTCTCATTGTACTTCAAAATTTTTTGCTTTGTGATCTACAGTTTACCAAACATGTGATGCATTCATGATGAGATCATATTATTCTGCAGAGTCAATGTATTTGGTCATGCAATTTCGTCTTCAGAAACCAATTTTCAGTTACAGTTATTTGTATAAGACTATAAGTTCCTTTTTTTATTCTTGTTATCTTTTTTGTGCAGCCAGTAAAAATAATTGATCCGCACTTGGTTTCATCGTTTTTTGACAACTACAAGAGGGTGTATTTGCATGCTACAACTGAGTTGGAAAATAGAAGTGCCTCGGTTGCTGAGTGTTCTTTAAATATCCAAGTAACAACAGAACTTGAAGGAAACGTTTGCTTAGTAGAGCATCTTCAGACTCAACATTTGTCAATCCCTGCTGGATCACGGGTGAAATATACATTTCCTGAGGTCCGTGAAAGAATATATGATGCGTTTTCATTATCTCAGTAGAACACAGTACTTTTCTAGTATCACTTTGGTGTTTATCTGTCATTCATTGTGGTCTATCTATTTAGATTTAGCTTTCAAGGCCTGTATTCTAATTTCTAAATAGTATAATTTGACAGCTCTTCTTTTACAAGCCAAATTTATGGTGGCCAAATGGTATGGGAAAGCAATCCTTGTACAATGTTGACATTACTGTTGATGTGAAGGGATACGGAGAATCTGATTTGTGGAACCAATTATTTGGATTCCGCAAAATTGAGAGCTACATTGATACTGCCACTGGTGGGAGGTATTCGATTTATTGTATCATTATTTCTGTAATGTTGGTTACATGTAGTGCTTGAACATGTCAACTCTTTTTCTGGTGTTTATGTTCTGTTACCTGTATAATCTGCTCTTCAGGTTGTTCAAGGTCAATGGTCAGCCTATTTTTATTCGTGGTGGTAATTGGACAGTGTCAGATGGCCTCCTTCGACTTTCAAAAGAGCGCTACAGAACAGCCATCAAGTTTCATGCAGATATGAATTTGAACATGCTACGCTGTTGGGGCGGTGGAGTGGCCGAAAGGCCAGAATTTTATCATTACTGTGATATTTATGGTCTGCTGGTAAGCATACCTCTCTATCTATGTTTTTCCTTCAGCTTTGCATATTTCGGTAGGTTTTATAGAAGAATAAGGGCTAAGTAGCGTGTGAACCATATGGCTGCTGTTTTAAATTTGTAGGTCTGGCAAGAGTTTTGGATTACTGGAGATATCAACGGACGAGGTAAACCAGTATCAAATCTAAATGGTCCACTGGACCATGATCTTTTCTTGCTATGCGCGAGAGATACTATCAGGCTTCTAAGGAACCATCCAAGTCTTGTCCTTTGGGTGGGTGGAAGTGAACAAATTCCACCAGACGACATCAACACAGCTTTGAAACACGACCTCAGGCTCCATCCATATTTTGAAAACTCTTCAAATGAGAGTGGCAAGATTGTTGAAAAGTTGTCCCTGACTTCAGAGGATCCAAGCCAATATCTTGATGGTACACGCATTTACATTCAAGGGTCCTTGTGGGATGGGTTTGCAAATGGAAAGGGGGGCTTCACTGCTGGCCCTTATGCAATCCAAAATCCTGCAGACTTCTTTAAGGATGGGTTTTACCAATATGGGTTCAATCCTGCGGTTGGTTCTGTAGGCACACCAGTTGCAGCTACCATCAGAGCGGCAATGCCTCCAGAAGCATGGCATATTCCTTTGTTTAAGAAGGTTTCAAATGGTTATGAAGAAGTTCCAAACGGCATGTGGGTACACTTTAAGTACAAGCCTTATTCAAATCCGGGCAAGGTTCATGATCAGATTTTGCTTTATGGGTCGCCGAAAGATCTTGATGATTTTTGCTTAAAGGTAAACTAATCTTTTAGTTATTCAGGGTGCACTTTGGACTCAGTTTCTGTTGTGAAGATTTGGCTTACTTTAAATCATCTCAGGCTCAACTAGCTAACTACACCCAGTATAAAGCTCTATTGGAGGGTTGGACTTCCCGAATGTGGACTAAATACACTGGTGTTTTGATTTGGAAAACACAAAATCCTTGGCCAGGTCTCGGAGGTCAACTTTACGATCACTTTCTAGACCAAACTGCAGGTTTCTATGGCTGTCGCTGCGCTGCTGAGCCAATACATGTCCAACTTAACTTAGCTACATATTTTATAGAGGTAAGTTGTAGAGTTACACAGTTCAAATCTTGTCTCCTTCACAATGTTGAAATCGATAATATTTTCGTGTTGAATGTGAATCTTAGTAGGACTAATGTCCATTGATCCATTTCTGTAACTGGGTGCAATGAACAAACTCTTGAGAAGACTAATTAATGACTTGCAAATACCTGAGAAAAAGAATGAAAAGTCCTCACAGAAGGAACACCTATCAGTGGAACACAATCTCTTTTACACCGTGCTATTCAGAGTTTACCATAGACATGTTTTAATATTTGCTGATGACTTTCTCTTCTTCCCTTGAACAGGTTGTCAACACTACATCAGACGAGCTATCTGACATCGCTATAGAAGCCTCGGTGTGGGATCTAGAAGGAACAAGCCCATACTACAAAGTTCACGAAAAGGTGTCAATGCCACCGAAAAGAACAGTACCAATTGCTGAGATGAAATATCCAAAATCTAAAAACCCAAGGCCGGTTTACTTTCTTCTTCTCAAGCTGTATCACAAGTCAGATTATCGCATTATTTCCAGGAACTTTTACTGGTTGCATCTGTCGGGTGGGGATTACAAGCTGTTAGAACCATATAGGAAGAAGACAGTACCACTCAAGGTTACATCTCAGGTTTTCATCAAAGGAAGCACCTACGAAATGCATATGCGTGTGAAGAACACATCTAAGAAACCAGAGCCAAAAAGTTTGACCTTTCAAAACAATTTCACTACTAATCAAGGTGATGGCAATTTCGATGTAGCGCCAGTGGAAGCTACACATGATGGAGCAGACAGAAAACTTGAAGTTGGCTGGTTTCATAAAATATCTAGACATTTCTCAAAGGAGACTGATGGTTTGAGGGTTGCTGAAATCAACAGCGCCAACATAGGCGTTGCTTTCTTCCTTCATTTTTCTGTACATGGAGCGAAGAAGGACCATAAGGAAGGAGAAGACACAAGAATCCTTCCAGTTCATTACTCGGACAACTATTTTTCACTGGTGCCAGGTGAGGCTATGTCGATAAAGATCTCCTTCGAGGTCCCTCCCGGTGTCATCCCTCGAGTTACTCTCGACGGATGGAATTACCATGGTGTCCATACAGTCCATTCATTTGGTTAAAGATTTGTCAATCAGTCTTTGCTGTTTGTAACAGTTCGCACCAAAGTTCTTGCTCCCCTAGCAGAAGACCAACGAGGTGTCAAGCTCCAACTTCTACATGTTACATTATTTGTCTTGTTCATCCTTTGTTTCTACAAAGCTTTTACATCAACCTCCTCAAATGATGGTTGGAATAAAATCAAGATTTAAGTTGAGAATACTTTTTTCTTCAGCAACAATGAACTTGTAATTCACGTGATTAAGAGTATTTAGTTTAATGATGTTTCTTTCTCAATATTAGAAAAGATACCAAGATCAAATCGCCTTAATAAAGAAAAAAAAAAAAGCACATAAGATTTAACTTCAAAGAGCGTATAATTCACATGATACTATTTATTTAGATCGTCAAATTCTTAATCAAGCAACATTTCTCTTCTCAATATTAGAAGAGTACTATATTCAAATCATCTATTCTCATTGATAAAGAAAAAAGCTAAGCCCGAAATTCGACTGCAAGGAGCCTATCACTTTGACTAAATACAATTTAATTTAGTGATATTTATCTTCCACTATAAAATTCTTAACCCGAAGTCGAGTTCGAACCCAGTCTCGATATCGTTTGTATCTAAAAATCCAAGTGCCAGCACCCGGAAACCTCAACTGTCAGTACTTGGTCTATGTGTCCCATTTTTCATGGATGAAATCCAGGTGGGTCTTTCAGCTTCAGAACCTCAGCTCCCACCACTTCCCCTCCTGCGCTTCCTCTCTAATCTCCGCCTTCAAAACCAAGCTCCACCGGAACCCCTATTCACAAACAACGGCAACATTGGTCCTCAACAATGTCGACATAAGCCTGCTCCTCTCTCTTTGTGGAAAAGATCGCAACTTTCAGCTGGGTTCTTCCCTCCACGCCTCTCTCATCAAGAACCCTGAATTCTTTCACCCTGAGAATCACGATGATCACCGCAATGCCCTTGTTGTTTGGAATTCTTTGCTGTCAATGTACTTAAAATGTGGTAAATTACGGAATGCAGTCCAACTGTTTGATCATATGCATGTGAGGGATACGGTCTCGTGGAATACGATAATATCTGGGTTTTTGAGGAATGGGGAGCTGGATAGTGGTTTTGGGTACTTTAAGCAAATGTGTGGATTGGGTTGTTATCGATTTGATAAAGCGACTTTGACTTCAATCTTAGCAGCTTTTGATGGGCCGGAGTGTTGTCACTTGAATAAGATGATGCATGGTTTGGTGGTTTTGAATGGATTTGAGCGGGAAACTGCTGTGGGGAATGCTTTGATCACATCGTATTGTAAATGTGGGTGTTTTCTGTCCGGAAGACGGGTGTTTGATGAGATGTTTGATAGGAATGTGATTACATGGACTGCGATGATTTCGGGCCTTGCACAGAATGAATACTATGTTGAAAGTTTGGAGTTGTTTTTGGAGATGCGTGGTGGAGTGGTGGATCCAAATTCTATGACTTATTTGGGATTACTCATGGCATGTTCTGGTTTGCAGGCAGTAAGTGTAGGGCGGCAAATTCATGGACTTGCATGGAAATTGGGAATTCAATCCGAGTTGTGCATTGAGAGTGCACTAATGGACATGTATTCAAAATGTGGTAGTGTGGAAGAGGCATGGAAAATTTTTGAATCCACGGAAGAACTTGATGAGATTTCTATGACTGTTATTCTGGTGGGATTTGCACAAAATGGGTTTGAGGATGAAGCAATCCATATTTTTGTGAAAATGATAAAGGCAGGAATTGACATTGACCCAAACATGGTTTCAGCAGTTCTTGGCGTATTTGGTGTTGATACTTCTTTAGGTCTAGGAATGCAGCTCCACTCTTTAATTGTCAAGAAGAATTTTGGTTCAAACTCTTTTGTCGGTAATGGGCTTATAAATATGTACTCCAAGTGTGGAGAGTTGGAGGATTCAGTCAAAGTGTTCAGTCGGATGCCTCAAAGGAACTCAATTTCTTGGAATTCCATGATTGCAGCTTTTGCCCGTCATGGAGATGGCTCAAAAGCATTACAGTTGTATGAAAAGATGAATATGGAAGGTGTACAACCAACAGATGTTACATTTCTGTCTCTACTTCATGCTTGTAGCCATGTTGGCTTCGTTGAAAGGGGCATGGAGTTCCTGAAATCCATGAACAAAGATCATGGGATGAGTCCGAGGCCAGAACACTATGCTTGTGTTGTCGACATGTTAGGTCGGGCAGGACATCTCACTGAGGCCAAAAGTTTTATCGAAAAGCTACCAGAGAATCCTGGTGTACTTGTTTGGCAAGCATTGCTTGGTGCTTGTTGCATTCACGGCGATTCAGAGATTGGCAAATATGCCGCGGACCAGTTGTTATTGGCAGCACCTGAGACACCAGCACCATATGTTTTGCTTGCCAATATATATTCTTCTGAAGGAAGGTGGAAAGAGAGAGCAAGGACTATTAAGGGGATGAAGGAGATGGGGGTGACAAAAGAAACGGGTATTAGTTGGATCGAGATTGAAAAGAAAGTTCAGAGCTTTGTTGTTGGGGATAGGATGCATCCACAAGCAGAGCCCATTTATAGGGTTTTAGGCGAACTGTTTAGACTGATGACAGATGAAGGGTATGTACCAGATGAAAGGTTTATACTGTACTATTTGGATCAAGATGAAAAGAGATAAGAGCCAATTCTTTGTTACATTCTTAACAAAATGAAGACATATAAGAATGATTTAGGTTTGTCATTCCTTTATTATACGAATTTTCTATGTTTAATCTATCCTCGTAAAGTCAAACTTATGAATTTTTTTCATGCTGGGTTTTTTATTTCTCATCCGGAATATTTTCTCTCAGCAACTGGATAAAATTAAGAGAACCTCGTCGAAATCTGGGATTCCAGACCTATCATAATATTTCGTAGACAACGAAAGAGAAACCTATTTGCATAAGGTATAATGAATTATTATCTTTTACATTTACATTGAGCAGTTAAGATCTGTTATTTTGGGTGTCAAGATATTTGCTTCTTTATGGACGACTGGAGATTTGAGTTTGCCAAGTCAGTATCAAATTCAAAAGCCACCATGAATTAGTAATCTTCATTTATGGAATTGACAACTTGATTGTTTTAGTACCTGGGGCCGCATGATTATATCCTAATCTAGTAGTTAATAGAATGAGGGATTGATACCTGCAGCAATTAGTAACTAAACTGCTTTACATGAAATTGCACTGATTGATATTTGATTAATTGGAGAAATGCCTTCAGAGCTGGGTGCCAAACTCCAGAACTTGCAGAAGTTGTACCTGATCAATAACATATGCTTTCTGGTAAGATTCCAGTGACCCTCTCCAATCTCTCTCAGCTGACAGTATGAACAAATTAGAGGGGGAAGTTCCTGCAGAGTTGGGAATGCTATAGAACCTTGAGATTCTCTACTTTCATATCAATGCCTTAGGTGGTGGCGGCAGATTTGGTAATTCTTCCCTTGGTTTCTTAACAGCTCTCACAAACTGTATTTTGCTTCATGTTTGTTGGGGAAGAAATATACCATCTTCTGTCGGCGGTCTTTCGAAGACCTCTTTTACGTCAATCTTCTGGATAACGACATTACTGGAAGTATACCAGATAGTGTTGGGGACTTAAGCAGCCTAGTAAGTTTATATATGTCAATCAACTAGTTGAAAGGAAAAATTCCAGCATCTATGGCCCTACGGGGAAGCTTGGGAATTTGCAGAGGTTATACTTGTACAAAAACAGAATTCTTGGACCAATTCCAGATGACATGGGGAAGATGTTTAGCCTTTGATACTGGATCTTGGAAAAAAATTGATTGGCGGGTCTATTCCACCTTCACTTGGTAATCTCTTACAGCTGAGATATCTTAACCTGTCTGAAAACCGCCTATCTGGTAAATTTCCCGTCAACCTTACTCACTGTTCTCTAATGGTGCTTCTTAATTTATCTTTCAACAGCTTGCAAGGTTCTATTCCTGTACTGCTTGGCCTTCTTTCAAGATTAGACTTCTCAATTAACCTTTCAAACAGTCATTTCGAAGGTCAACTACCAGCAAGCATTGGAAAGTTGGTGTCCTTGCAAGCAATTGACTTCTCGAAAAATAACCTGGACTCATAAGATATTCTTGGAGAAGTCGATTGTTGGACTCGTAGGATATTCTTGGAACACTCTCTTATCCTTGATTTTATTGGCAATGGGAACTTGGGAGAGCATCTCTATCCTGGTGGACTAGAGGAAGGAGCTTGTAAATTAACTTTGAACGAAAAAATATCAATAGCTACAGGTATTGCCAATCGCTTCAAGTATCTTTAAGAAGGCTGTCCAGTCCAAGTGATACATTGTGATCTAAAACTGGAAAACGTGCTTCTCAGCACCGATATGGTGGCTCATGTAGCAGATATTGGGAATGGAAAGCTCATTTCAACTGACCAACTGAAAGAACATGTCAACGGCCGGCTCTCTATGCGGATCAATTGGTTATATCCCACCAGGTATGCATATCACATGCATTTTTTTATACTCTTCAAAGTGGCATTATGATTGAGAGAAATTGCTTCTGATTGAGTTAACCATCTTTATAAATTGCTTGTGAAACAGAATATGAACAGGGAATTGAGGTATCTGCTAAAAGGCATGTGCATTGCTTTGGTGTGATTCTGCTTGATTTGATGACAGGAAAAAGACCAAGCAATATGTTTTTGGGTGAGGTTGATTTAAGGAAGTGAGTGAGTTCTGCATTTCCTCACCGGATTTTGGATGTTGTTGACACCACACTGAAGCTGGAGGCATACTGACGAGGCACGCCTGGTGCTTTAGCAGAGCTCGAACTATGCAGCATTCAAAGGCTTGATATAGGGATGATGTGCACAGAGGAGAGTCCACACAACGACCCTCGATGTCCTCGGTTGTGTCAATGCTGAAAAAAAAAAGTCTGGAAATAAGAGGAATTTGAAGCTCCAACTTCAAGTGCGGCTGGAAGATGATATATGGTAGAACTTCTACTTGTACAAGTTGTTCTTTTCTTCCACCTTTTGCTTGTGTGTGAAGTTGGGGGGCATCTGAGAGTCTTTTTATATTGTTTGTACTTAATGGGGACATGTTGATCAAAAGAATGCATATGTAATCTAGCTTGTCAATGTGATCAGTAAATGTGATACAAATAACATTGTTATATGAAAAATGCGTATGACTAGTTTAGCTGTCTATGTCTAGTATTATAATGGTCGTGTCTAGTCTAACACTATTTTTTCACAAAAAACTTGTTACTCAAATGATTAAGAGTGTTTATCCTGAATGTTGAGGCTAGTGTTCTAAACCCCCTTCCCACAATGTCAATAGAATAAAAAAAAGGCACACGAATGACTATTACTAATATTAATAATCGTTTTTCTTATAATTATAATAATATGCCAATATATTCAAAGGTGGGCCCATCCAACTGAAACGCAACGTTTTGCCCTTCTACTAACATTAAATAATAGAGCAGCAGTTTTTCTTAGAAGTGAAGAGAGAGAAATGGAAGGTTTATTAGTGTGCGGTTGGAAGATACCACCAATTCCACCATTTCAAAAAGCCGGTAAAACTCTGAACCGCCAGAAATTCACAGTGAAGAACTGCAGAGAGGATGCTCCTCCTCTCTCCGCCACTTCCAACGCTTACAATATCCTCGGTGTCCAGCCTTCCTGCTCCGCCGCGGAGCTCAAAGCCGCCTTCCGCGCCAAAGTATTTATCCCACCAGATTCTTCTCTTCGTGTTTCTTCAATTAAAACATAATTTTAATTTAAAAATTATTATTGTGATAAAATAGGTGAAGCAGTTTCATCCAGATGTAAATAGGAACGGGAAAGATGCTGATATGATGATTCGCCGTGTAATTCAGGCCTATGAGGTAATTCTTTTATCTTAAAAAATGCCACTTTTATTTATAATTTCTGTTTCCGTAATATTTTTCGAACCGTTTTTAGCCAAAATGGTCTCTGATGGAACTCCTTATTTTCGTCTCTGTCAATGAAAATTGATAGAAATGTATTTGAGTTTGTCTACCGTGAATTTTTTTTATTCTTCCGTGAAACATCAGTTAATATTACGGAATAACCAAAATTATAGATCTTTTGAGAATATTGACAAATTTTTTATAAGGGGTCAATATGATTACAGTGGACAAACTCACAGACCACTTCCATTGGTTTTCATTGTCTGAGATCAAAATGAAGAATTACGACAATCTCATGGATCATTTTAAGATATATATATATATATATATATATTTTTTTTTTTTTTGGGCTAGCAATGAAAATTGGTGATCATTGCGGTTAATAAAATGTGTGCAGATGTTATCGAGTTACAGCCGATCGGAGATAATCGAGAGGTAAACTTTGTGTTTAGTTTTTGTGATTTTCTTATGCATACGTGTCAGACTGTGATTTGCACGTACGAAGGATGACAGTGTTGTTATAGCTCACTAAGCTCACTATTTCTGCTTGGCTTTGTAGGGAATGTGTAGATCCCTTTGATAATCCAGAATGTGAAGCGTTTGATGTTTTTGTTAACGAGGTTCTTTGTGTGGGAAAAGGTACTAAATTAAACTTTACTTGTTTTTACAAATGACATTATAACAAAAATCATCTTGTTAAGAGACGAATTCAAGATCTCCTGCTTACTAGACGGATGCTCTAACCAACTTAGCTACGACAGAACATGAGTCGAACTTTTTCTGTTTTTAAAACAATCTGCAGGTTGTCTATATTCATGTGTACAAAGAGCCCCTCATGCCTTCACTTATGCTTCAACTGGGACTGCAAGAGCTACATCTCAAGGTTCGTTTCTTTCGTTTTGTTTCGTCTTTGTTGATACATTTTCGGAATAAAACCCGGTTTTGATTAATGTTTGTAGGATTTGGGGATGATTACCAAGTTCAGCTTGCAGTTGGTCAGTGCCCAAGAAGTTGCATTCATTATGTAACTCCATCACAGAGAATTATTTTGGAGGAGTTACTTGACAGGTGGTTAATTTACTATTTACCTTGTCATACTTTATCTTTATCAGGGCTTGTTTGAATGTGCTAATAAAACCTTTTTACTCATTAGCGCTTTTACGAGGAAGCAGTTTGTTGTCCTTCGTTAACTTTTCCTTTGTGTGGTTGATCTTGATTTTGCAGTATCATCAACACACCGTATGATAGTTCGCCCGAGGCAGATTTGCTCTACTCGCTTATAGTCAAAGCCATGTTTGAGAACAACCGGTATCAGAAGCCGAAGAAGCAGCCAAAAGCTTCGACACAACATGTTGATTGGTTTTGATTTGTGGAAGATTTTGTAGAGCACATATGTTGCTCAATGCCACTGTATGGGAGGAAGAAACTGATAGCAGAAATGTCGATTAGGGTTGCCTGTAAATTAGATCATTAAAGCTACTGTACTCGAGAATATCTATGCCAGAAGTACTCGGTTTCAGTGATACGAAAATGTGAAGTTTTCTTTCTTTCATTTGTTTCGACGGAAAATATCAGATGTAAAGCAAACACTTAATACAATCGCGTTACAGTGAAGGAGATGGATCATAGCAGACTATAATTCTATCTTGAAATGACCCTCATAAATCGATTTAGCGAAGAGAACATCCCTGCAGCTTGATCAAACAAAGATTGGCCCTTCTCTGAGCTCTCGTCTACATTTCCGAATATCATCTGCAAAAGATGAAATCGAATTCGTTTACCTTGTTTATACATTGTGTGTTCATTTGTTCAAGTCAAGGAGTTAGCATCAACCACCAACCTCAAGTTCTTCAGCGTCGGGGCGCTGAATGAGCTCTTTCGCGAGCAGGTATCTGTTCGGTCTATCCTTGTCATCGTAGAACACCTTCCATAGCCTGGTAAATGAGCAGGGGAACAAGACCTTAGCTGCAGAAACCGTAGACCAAAGGGGCCAATCTAAATGTTAAGAATTTAATACGATATTCAGATCTCTTACCCTGGATAACGCCTAAATACAGCACCAGATTCCATAGGCCTCATTGAGTAGACCGTCGTAAAAGTTCTGCAGACCACAAATACAGAAGGTAGCAGGACACAACGAGGCGGTTAATTGTCTAACAACTGATAGTCGATAACCCAAAATAAGTAAAGATGCCAAATATGTTCATCCAACCAACAGTTTTAGGGGGCCTCTTAAAAATTAATACCTGAGAAAGTACCGCCTTAACTTTCGAACATTGAATCCAACTCCTACATCCTCGCTGATGAGACGGGGGTTCCACATGATGAGAGGCCTTGGCTGCCAATTCACAAGAAAATGAGGAAAACTACTTTGAGGTGTACTTTGAGAAAAGACCAAATGACCCGAAAAATAACATATTTCTGCATCGCATGGAGTATATATCAGGTAAATTTAACTTCAGAAGGTACGCAACAGCAAGAATCACTAGCTTACCGGGTCATCTGAGAGAGTAGCCGCAAGTTTCTCGACGTATCCCAACATCTGGTAATCAGGAACAACCATAACCACAATCTCATCTTCACTCGTTATAGGCTTTCGGTCGCTTAAGCTGAATGCAAGGCGACAGAAGATTGTATAATGAGGCGCAAAATCTAACATACGAGCACAGATCAAAAAGAAATTCGAATAGATTCAAATGATGGATGCAACCTACCAAACTACAATACTAAACCAAATTAATTGTGCTTAGGACTCAGAGTTGGGACTCAACTGGAAGAACACAATAAACTGATGGCAGGCAACCATGGCTTATAAATACATGGCACAATTAAGTCCCATATTCAACTGAAGAGAACCGCTCATATTATAAATTACCTGGCGAATCCAAAAGCAGCATCTTTCCAACGGTGTTTTAGAAGCGCTGCCGCACCAGCATCAGGAAACACAGCTTTAACTCTCTGGCAATCAAATTAGCACTTATCAGCTGAAATTATCTGTAGGTTGAAGCGAATGACAGTTAACAACAGAAACATTTTCAACTAACCTGACCGCCAGTTTCTTCAATCAGCGTATCTAAGAAAACCCTCGACAATTCCCAGAGCTCAGCTTGTGCACCTTCTTCGTCTAGAAATTGCAGCTGAGGGATCAAAAGCTCAACCTGTGAAAACATATCGAATTTACAAATCAAACTTCGCAGACTAGCAACTAAAACGGGTAATGTGCTCGCCATTTTTCACTAGCCAGCACAAATTTAAGTACATATTCTACAACATAATCAAAGTTTTACACCTCAGATTAGCTAGATAGTTCGTTACGATGTTTGACTAATACATGTTATTTTAAATAAAGCTTTGTCTAATGCTCAGAACTGCATTACAAGAAGATTAAACTTTTATCAATAAGATTATAATTTTTTTGTTAGAGCACGTACTATGGCTCTCATTCCTCCTGAAGACACAAAGTCTGCACTTGCTTCACCTGATTGACGCACTGCACCCTCCAAGTTAGAGGGCAAGCAGCTGAAACGCATCAAGACAATCACATCAATCCAAATTAATCAAATTATGGATCGAAAATTAACAGCTTAACGATTTGTTAATTAAGATTTTAGAGAGATGGACAAACACCACAACAACTAATTAGTCCAACAACTATACCCAATTAACCATTGAATGATTCATTTGCTAAGATTTCATAAAACCCGATAAAACTAATCCACATATCACAAACTAGAGATATGTGCTCTCCTTATGAGTTCGAGCTTGAATTCTCCTTCAACTATAAATTAGTTTAAAGTAAAATATGGCTCGTATAAAAAGATGAAACACATTTCACCTGTCATCATCTTCCTGCTCACCATCTTCTTCGTCAGGAGCTTCTAGAGATGGTGGTGGTGTGGCATCTTGAAGAATTTCCTGGGGAATCCCACCTTGGAACTTATCAAACTTGGCAGATATTCTTGAAGAGGAAGAAGATTTGGTGAGGGAAGTTGCACTGCAGCCATTGAAGATAATATGAGAAGAAGATAAGGGCAAATGTGTGGTGGTGGTTGAGTTGGATACTGAAGAAGAAGAAGAAAGGGAGCTGAAGTGAAACAAGCAGTTTGGGGATGTGGAGGAAGCCATCATCAACTTAGCCACTGGCACCAATTACTTTGTACAAAAGTTGCAGAGATCTATATTTTCTATCAGATATATATTTTTTATTTATTTTGTGATTGACTTGAGGAAGATCTTGATAGGAAATAGGAAGGAAACCAATCAAAGGCCAACTATACCTTATATTTTAGAATAATTACAAAATGCACCATTTGTTGTAAAAGTTGTGTGGGATTCCCCTACATATTTTTAGCCAAAGATAAAAAGTGAGGAAGACTTAAGAATAGTAGCATTGTTGTTGTTGTATGAAGTTTTTCAAAAGGCACTCATTTCATTTTTGTGATTCTTCACGGATATGGCTCTATATAAGGAGTATTCTGTATATGATCACAATACACAGAAAAGAAAAGAAGTGAAAGCATAATATCAATATCTCTTCCTTCCTCTTTTTACTTGCAATCCTTTATGTTATAGTTAGAAAAGTAAACAGTGAGATACATTGCACCAGCTTCGCTTATGTCCCTAGCAAATGTTATCTCTTTAACTTTTGCCTATTTATAACACCGTTAAAATTTTGGGAATAATTTTCTATAAGAGGTATTTGTCTATTTACTTTCCAATTTTGTATAAAACTGTCAATTCCTTCTAAATTTTAATTTTAGTTAATTACCCTCTAAATTTTTATAATTAGCCAATTTCTTCATAAACTTTTATTTTATCAGATTACTCATTTGAACTTTTATAAATAGTCAATTTCTTATTTTGGCGTTAGATAACATGAGAAAATTAAAACGTGTTATCTATTGAAAATTGAACTTCACTTAAAGGTGTATTTTGCAATTAGCTCTACTGGTAAACAACGTGAATGTTGCGTCATAGACGACGTGAAACTAAGCGTCGTTTGCCTTCGCAGTGACTGGGCCTATTGGGCCATTACGAAGTGGTCCACCGAGAAAATTTTGATAGCCGTTAGAGCAAAAGAGCTCCTTCCATTTAAACCAACGGCTAAGATCCCTTCAATTCAAACTTCAAAGCAATCAAAACCCTACCCTCACAAATCCCTCCGGTCCTGAATGCAAAACTCAAAACGCTCCCTCTCTCTCTCTCTCTCTCTCTCTCTCTCTCTCACACTCCAGAAGTCGCATTCTTGCTCCGATTCGAATCCGTGGAAGGTACTTTCTCTCTCTTCAATTATTTCTTGTTTTTTATTTAATTTCTTGGTAAATCGTTGAGCGAACGCTGTATTAATCGCGAATTTTCCTGATTTAATTCAGATCAAACGGTGGAAATGTTCCACGAAAACTGCACCGACGTCGTTCCAGATCACTACTCCAAGCCTTCCGCAACCTCCGAAGCAGGTTTATGATTTATTTATTTATTTTTATATTTCATTTCCCCCTTTTTTTTAATTTTTGAATTACAAGAAGTTTGAATTTGAGGTTCGGATTCGAAGATTACTGCTTCTTTTAGTTTTAATTTTATTTTCCAGTCCAAGAAAATGTGGAATTTGGAGATTTTCTGATTTGATTGCATCCCTCTTTTTCTTCAGTTAAAACCCTAGAGACGATAGCAAGCCAGGTGGACAGTGATGTGAGCGACAAAGGTGGGTAATTTCTGCAGTTCTTGCCCTTTTAATTTTGTAATTTAAATTAGGAATTGTTGCCACTGAACTGTTAAATTTTGAAATTCAATCAATTAGGTTAATTTTAACAAAATGGAAATGTGAATTTTTGAGTGGTGGTTGAAGTCAGGCACTAATTATAACATTATTCAGAATGTACTCCAGACATTACTACCAAACCCGTCGACGGAGATTCTGATTTGATTGGTGAGAGTAGCGCGTCGAACGGAACAGAAGGTTCTCCATGTCAAAGGTTCCTTCCAGTTTTGCAGAAGATCACTGATTTGACAACCAAAATTCAGGTAATTCTTTAATATAGCATTTGTACATTCTTTTTGTTTTAGATCTTTGAAAAATTTTACTGTAAGTTTTCAGTTTTGCTCTTATTTTTTTAGGATTTGAAGAAAGAGCATACTGTCTTGTCTGATCAAGTCAAGCTTACAACGAATTCCTTTCCAGACCCTTCAGTTCTAAACACCATTCAGCTGCTAAGTGAGCCTTTTGTTTTGATCACTCACGATTATTTTCTGACTTTCCTTCTATCTTGGATTGTAATTGGTGTTGTTTCTGGATCTCTAGGTATGGAACATGAACTTTTAAAGAAGAAGTACCTAGATGAGTTGTCCGAGCGAAAGAGACTTTACAATGAAGTGATTGAGCTTAAAGGCAACATCCGAGTTTTCTGCAGATGTAGACCTTTGAATCAAACTGAAATTTCAAGCGGATCTGGTTTCGTTGTTGAATTCGAATCCTCCCTAGATAACGAGCTGCATGTCATTTGTTCTGATTCCTCGAAAAAGCAGTTCAAGTTTGACCATGTCTTCAGACCTGAGGACGACCAAGGTAGTTGAGAACTCATACCGATTTTGTAATTGCACTGTCTAATACTCCACAGTTGATTTTGTTATGATGGATAACTTTCAGATATATTTTGTATCTTTCATGCTGAGCTTTTCAAATGTGCAGAGGCTGTTTTTTCCCAAACGAAGCCTATTGTGACTTCGGTGTTGGATGGGTATAATGTCTGCATTTTTTCCTATGGACAAACTGGAACTGGCAAGACCTTTACGATGGAGGGTACTCCTGAAAACAGAGGTGTTAACTACAGGACTCTGGAGGAGTTGTTTCGGATTTCAAAAGACAGAGGTGGCTTTATGAGATATGAGTTATGTGTTAGTATGCTGGAGGTTTATAATGAGAAGATTAGGGACCTCTTGGTCAATAACACTAATCAACCCACAAAGAAGTGAGTTTTCTTCTGCTTAGATGTTAATTGAGTAGGCTTTGCTACCATAACCTTGCCATTTGAAAAATTGTTTATTCAAATCAAGTATCATCATACACATCATTTGGGCTCTTAAGATTTTGAAGAATCGAATTGGCCTCTGATTGACAATTGAAATGCTTACTTAGCAAGTAACATAGACAATTGCAGAAATAGATCATAGTTGACCGTCACCACCCTCAGCGCTTCCACGAGTTTAATAGCATTTTAAGTTTGTTAACTGTCTAACTTTTTAATGTTATATCCTTTGGCAATCTTAAGAATCTCAGTTGGAGGAGATAATGTTGATCCCTAATAGATGTACTTATTTGTTTTCTGTTCAAAGGTTGGAAATAAAGCAATGTGCAGACGGAACCTTAGATGTTCCAGGACTTGTCGAAGAGCGTGTTTATGGCTTTGAAGAGATGTGGGAACTGCTAAAGTCTGGAAGCCAAGCAAGGTCTGTTGGATCTACCAGTGCTAATGAGCAGAGCAGCCGCTCTCACTGGTAACTTTAACACTCAAAATCTCTTAAATATCTTCATTTTCAGATTCTTGTTTTTTTCTCTGCTAGATTAAATGGAAGGGCACTAGTACACTGAATGTTTCAAAGCAGAGTGAATATCAAGAAATATGAGGCAACCAATTTTTCTTTCTATGGTTGTATCCACTATTCAGTGAAAATTTGTTTTCTACAGCTTGTTGCGGGTGACAGTGAAGGGGGAGAACTTGATAAATGGGCAAAAGACAAGGAGTCAACTGTGGCTCGTAGACTTGGCTGGCAGTGAACGTGTGGGGAGGATTGATGTTGATGGTGAAAGACTGAAGGAATCTCAGTTTATAAATAAATCTCTCTCGGCCCTTGGCGATGTTATCTCATCCCTTGCATCCAAGACAGCCCACATTCCTTACAGGCAACTCTCTCTCTCTCTCTCTCTCTCTCTCTCTCTCTCTCTCTCACACACACACACACACACAGAGACTCACACACACAAACACATTTGGCTACCATATCTAAACTTCTCTTCTTTTGGAAAAAAACCAGGAATTCGAAGCTTACTCATATGCTGCAGAGTTCTCTAGGTGAGCCTTTATAGTAATAATTCATTTCATGGGAGTGGCTCCTCTAAGTTGGTTATATATGCATGATTTTAATTGAAATTTGATTTGCAGGGGGAGATTGCAAAACCTTGATGTTTGTCCAAATCAGCCCAAGTGCCTCAGATCTTGGAGAGACACTGTGTTCATTGAACTTTGCCAGCCGGGTGCGGGGAGTAGAGAGTGGACCTGCTCGCAAACAAGCAGACCTCACTGAGCTGTTCAAGTACAAACAAATGGTATGTGTTATAATTAAAGCATACTTTTGTTCTAGCTTATCTTGATTTCACATTACGAAAATTTTAATTCCTATTTAACAGGCTGAAAAGGCTAAACATGACGAGAAAGAAACAAAGAAACTACAGGATTGCATACAGTCTCTGCAGTTGAGGCTTGCTTCAAGGGAACACATCTGCAGAAATCTACAAGAAAAGGTAATCTATCTTCAAGGCGACTTGAATTTCTTATTGAGTTTTTTTGTCTGTTTGTTCATTGTTCAATAACTGAATTTTTTTTCATAGAATCGAGACCTTGAGAACCAGTTGGCTGAGGAAAGGAAGACCAGACTGAAACAGGAGACTAGAGCTTTCGCAGCGGTTTCTCATCAGTCTTCAGCATCATCATTCCGAAAACAAGGAGCTCAGAAGACTGCTGCAGAGAAGAAACCGCCATTGGCTCCTCCAAGATCAAGGCTACCTTTGCGAAGAATTTCCAACTTCATGCCCCCACCATCTGCTTTACCGCCCAAAAAAACCATCTCTAGAACTCCCGTCCCATCTTCAGTGGATGGAAAAGAAAACATCTCCACAACAGCACTAGCAGGAAGAAACCAGAAAAGCCAAATTTTACCGAGAAGAATCTCCATTGCTGTCAGACCTCCACCCGCAACAACACAACAGGTTCTCCAGCCTAAGAGACGAGTCTCTATTGCTACATATCGCCCTGACCCGAACTCTCACATGACAACACCCCTCCACACCTCTGCCTCTCTATTTAACAGTGGCAGACTGTCGTTCGCAAGGGATCCACGAAAGGCACGGTATTCGAGGCTGTTCTCCCCGATGCCTGAATTGAAGTCGGAAGCAGAGACAACACCAACCACAATGAGGAGAAGCAGCAAGTTCATGGGTAGTCCCCCGACACTGGCTGGTTCAGTCAGGGCAGCGAGGCATCCGGCAGCAGTTGCACTACAACGGAAACCAGTAATCTGGAGTCCACTCAAGCTGAGAGGCATGAAAAACAGAAGGCCATCACTGTTACTGCCTCTCCGAGGTTCGAATGACATGCGGTGAACCAATTCGTCGTCTATATTTTCAACTACCTTTAAACAGTAAATCCTTTTTTTCTTTTTTACCGTAAAACTGTTGTGATAGTACTGAAAATGTATGCTTCTTGCCTACTAATCATTCATATTTCTCCTACCCATAATATCCCTTTGTATTCTCTTGCCTTCATTGTTAAACCACTTTGTAGCACTTTCTTGTTGAATGGCAAAAGGTTAGATTTCATAAATTAGAAGAGGTAGTTGTCGATTTGTCCCCAGATTTGTATGGAGCTGCCAATTTTTCTCTAAACTTTCATTTTAGTAGATTACTCCCTTAACTTTTATAAATAGCCAATTTCCCCCCTGATGTTAGATTTTAGAACTTTTCATCCATCTAATTTTCCATCATTTTTGACCTCATACAGTTGCCATGTGTTGTTCACGTAATCAAGATGGATAGAAAATTAGAAGAAAAAATTTAAAATCTAGCGCCAAGAGGAATTTGACTATTTATAAAAGTTCAGAGAGGTAATCCACTAAAATTAAGTTCAAATTAAAAGTTTAGGGAGAAGCTCCATACAAGTTTTTTTTTTTTTTTGGGGGGGGGGGGGGGGGGGGAGGGGGGGTGTGGCGAGGGGTGGGATGGCAATCAAAAATCACGAATATCCATCAGCGATAAATCCTAGAATGTAATTGGGTTCAGTGTTGCACTGAATCTTCCGTTAACATAAATTTAGTTGACATAAAATTACGTACCATCTGCATATTATATAATTGGGCCGGTTTTAAATAATTCATGTTGAGTTGACCTGACCCATTGCACATTCATATGTATATTTTGTAAACACTTTTATTCCTCTGTTGTACACTCATATGAGTTCCATTCCTTTTATTCATTTTCCTAATTAGTAATGCAGCCACACTCAACTCAACTATACCTTAATGCTCACTCCCTCTATAGTCCTTTTGGTATTGGGTATCTAATACAAAGTTTGCTAATTGGCCATCATTATTAAGTATCCAAATTAGATGGGTATCTAAAACAATTATTAACATGTCTATGTCATAACCTTATAGCATGGAAATGGTCTTACTTATTTTTCCTTTGTATTTTGTTTGATTCATTTGCTTGCACCTCAAGTTTCTAACCGTCGTTAACTTCAAACGGAGTTATTTGCTTGCACCTCAAGTTTCTAACGCCCGTTAACTTCAAACGGAGTACTAGAGAAGAGTGGGAGAGATGTTACATGTTATATATAGATTGATATTGGATTATTGATACACACCAAACGTCAAACTAAATAAATGTGTTTGTCATCTTCAAGACACATACAAAAATACACAAGAGGCCGTAAATTATTAGTATGAACACTTAGTAGCTTTATCTGTTTTTAGATTGGAGTAGGATTCTCTCCCCTCTTTTTTTCCCTCTTCTTCCCTCCCTTCCTATTTGAATAGTCACGGTTAAGCCACGTCAACATCTTATATTAATTTTTCATAGCAAGAGAAAGACAAAATAAGAAAATGTAAGAGGAGGGAATGGAAGGGGATAGAAAGAGGAGGGGAGAGAATCCTAGTCCTTTTCTATTTTCTATCATTTATAGGAGTTAGTAGACCCAGATTTGTTTAAGTTGTGTTCTGTTTTTGTTGCTGTAGGCCTTCCTTTGTACCAACCAAAAAAAAAAAAAAAAGAGTAGTGTTGCTATGAAAGGAACTGGATCCCAATAATCTGAGTCCAATGAATATTTTATTTGGACCGTTGCAATTTGATCAAATGACTATAATTATTATAACTTTAGAGGGGACCCTTGTTTGTAACCATTTGATCAAATTTTAACGGTTCAAATCATTTTATCCTTAGACTCAGATTATTAGGATCCGAATGAATCCGATTCCGATATGAAATGCACTCTCCGTAAAGGCGCCATTTCAGCTGAAAAAGTTTCGCTAAGTATGATCGAGCTGGGATTCTAATATTCCCCACATTTTTGCAATCAAAAGTGACATGCATGTGCATTGTTTGCTAATTTGGGATGAATTATTAGTGCCTTGAACAAGTGACTTTCTTTGAGAGTGATGCTATGAAATGCTGGTTGGTATGAACGGAAGCAAACTAAGGCTAAGTTAACTTTAATTAGTGGGATGTTATGTAAAGAGTGATTTATAGTGACATTGACTGATAGACATGTCAATCACATTCTCAATGGGAACGAATCACATGCATGGGAGTTTCTGGTTTTAATAATATATAAGCTTAGAGGGATACCCTAGTATGTACTCTAGGTTAAACAGGCATTTTATGCAAATGGATTTTTATTTTTGTTTTTTTTTAAATAGGGATTAGTTTTGGGATCCACTGCACGTCAAACTTCAATGATTTAAACAGTCTATTTTGTAAGACTCGATCAATAGATCATTCTTGTAAAAATTCAATCTAATCTGAAACCATTTGCCTAATTCATGCTAAGCTAACATGTCCTGTTGTACATTCATATATATTTTGTAAACACTTTTATACACTCATATGGTCCTAATTAATTAAAAATCTCCAATAATGCAATCAAAGTTGAAAAAAGAAGAAGATAAAAACAAGTAAAATACTTGGAGCCCTTGAAATCCTTGAACATTTCCCGATTCAATTTCTTGATAGCAACCATTATTACAAAATTAGAGGAAAACTAAAGAAAATGACTTAAAAACTTTAAATTTTAATCAAAATGACAAAAAGGTGTTGTAAGTGAATAGTACCATGAGTGATTTTTTAAAATAAAAATATCATTTTCATTAAAAATGAACAGTACTAAGAATGTTTCGTTAAAACTCTCTTAGATTAGTTCAAAATTGCTTTGGACATGGACATGATGGCGAATCTCCGTATCGATGCTGAAATGTAGAGTCGCCTCCTCTCCAACTCTCTCTAGCAAGCAGTATGAGAAAAGAAGAAAATCTCCAAATTTGAAGGAATAAGAGAGAGAGGAGGGGCCCATACGGGTCATGTTTCCACCCGGAAGATCAAGGGGAACGTTTGGTTTTTCAAGTCAGAAATAATGAGACCCCAAAAAACCAGTTCAATATATGAAAACCATCACCATCAAACTTGTGCTTGCTCTTATTTTTATGAAAAAAGAAGAAGAAAAAGATATCCAAGATTTAATCATTGCATTATATGATATGTTAAAAGTGATTTATGATAATGTAATCATCTATTATAGTCGAACAAAACACTAAATTAGATCTCATGATCCAAAACTTACACAAGTATTTGCGTCTTGGACCAAGTACACATCAATCATGCGTGGAAAAACGAATTGATCGTACATGGTGTCCATGGGTGTTCAAGCCAACAAGATCCTTCCCGCATTCTTTTGGTGAGGGTCTTAAAGATTCGTAAATCGTGTCTGTTTATCGTACATTATGCGGTCAGTTTTTATTAAGTACTGTTTATGTTTAATTTTAAATAATTTTTTACTGCACGATGTATGATAAACGGATAAGATTGACGGATCTCTGAAATCCTCACAAAGAAGATCTGGCGAGGATCCGGGTTGGGATGCAGCTGTACACGATAAGTAAAAGTAACAAAGCGTACTGACCGTTAGATCTAAATACGCAATCAAAGGTTCCCATTAAAAATTGAAAATAAATGAAAAGTGGCCGTTTGCGTGCGTTTGGTTGGATAAATTCGACCGTTGGACACCAAAACAGAAACTTAAACAAAGGATCCGTTACCAAAAGGGTTGCTGCTTCCATCTGGGTTTGACTTCTGCACTGAGGAAGACAAACTGCGAAGGCCAAAAAGGAAACCAAAGAGAAAGAAGCAGAGAGAGAGAGAGAGAGAGAGATCTTGGAGACCCACTTCCCACTAAGTGTTTTTCTCTCGTGTCTTAAGTAAAAAATGGTTGCAAAAACCCCACCAGAGCAGAGGAAAATGGTAGCCCCTCTCAATCCTCTTCTCCTCAGAGAAACAGTGAAGAAGGTGAGCTACTTCAATTTTTTTCTTGGAGTTCAAGAACTCCGGAGTTGAAAGTTCAGTTCTTTGTAACTCCAGCATCGAACTTTGGCGGAATTTGAATATCTCGTGGATTTTCATGTGGTTTGGAGCAATGGGTTTCTGTAATTTTGTGGGTTCGTGAAGTTGGATAGATGAATTAAAAAATTTCACAGAAAGAAAAAAAAAACCAAGAATTTGAAAGTTTTGTTTTCTGCCTTTCCTTCATTTCCTCGGCGCAGAGCATCTGTGTTTTGAGGAATTTGAATCTCTCTGATGCGATTTCTTGTGTTTTGGACTAATGGGTTTGTGTTGCTATGTGGGTTTGTGAAGGTGGATAGATGTATGGCTCGGTTGCAGGAGCTGCAGTACACAGTTTCGGGCGGTACGAAGGTGATCTCAGGAGTGAGTCTCAGCCCTCGGAGTACTAGAGGCTATCTCAGGACTAGCCTCCGATGCAAACAAGAAACTGCAAGGTAATTCAGAATCTGATTTGAATTTGATTTGTACAAACCAGGAACAAAAAATCCCAGCTTTTGCTTGGATTTGAAGTTTTTTATTAGTTTTGGTCAGTTTTGATATTGGAACTGAAATGGGTCTTTTGATTTATGCAGGATTAAAGGCTCAGCCACTAGAAAATCTCCTGTTGGCAAGTTTCCAGCAAAGGCAGGAGGTATCTCTCTCTCTCTCTCTCTCTCTCTCTCTCTCTCTCTCTCTCTTTCTCTCTCCCCTCCCCCCCCCCCCCCCCCTTAAAATCATAGATATGGCCAAATGGATTTTCTGACATGAAGTTTATTCTTCACTTTTCTCAAAGAACAAAATTGAGTTTAGGTTCAAAATCTGAAACTTTTCTTTTTGAAAATACGACATTCTAAACTGCTTTAATCCACGGGAGGGGTATTATAGCTCTTCGGTACAAATATGTTTGCCACACTGTAATGTCCAACTAACCTAACCCACCTCTACGAAATTTCTTTCTTTCCTTTGTAACCTGTTCTTGAAAACCAAACATAAAGCAAGAATTTTTTTGAAATAGGTAGTAACTTCATTGCTATTGAATTCAGGGGAGTGGCAGAGAATGTCCTTGCCGGCAATGCTGGTCGGTGAAACCGTCGGAGAAATTCTACAAGCAAGCCAATTTGCAAGAGAAATAATAGCAGCAATTGGCAACAAAACAAAGAAAACCACTTCAGAAGACCCCAAAACCCCAATGACACAAGGGAAACAAAGGCAGAACCCTGAAAACACAGAGCTCAGGGCCAGAAGAAAGAAGGAGAAGCACAACAAGTCTCAATCCACTCGATCAGAATCCGGTTCCCCGGTACTGCAACGGGCTCGTTCCCGGATCAATTTCAAGGTCTCACCTCCACACAAGAGAGAAATGGAGAAAGAAAACAACAGATACGTGGCAAACAGAGTATCTCCGAAAAATAGGCCTTGGGCTAAAAAAAGTGTGTTGTTTCCCAACCCTTTGTTTTCGGCTTCAGATTCTTCTCAGCAGCAGAAGTTCTGCAGAACAAGATCACCGGTCATTGGCAGAAACGATTGTAACAATGATAGGCCAAGGATTCAGACTCCGCACAAGTTCCTGATCAAGTCCCCGCCTTCTGCTTCGAAGTTTCCTTCACCTTCCAAGTTTCAGATCAAGATCAAGAGCCCTCCATTGGTTTCTTCTCTGTCTCCAACGAAAGCCAAGAAGTCACCGAAGATGTCAACTGCTTCAAAACTTCGCAGGTCATTTTCGCCGTCAAGATTGGCAACCAGGTTGGTGTCACCATTGAAGAGCAGAAAGAGTGTGCAGAAGAGTAGTGAGGGAGCACTATTAATGCATGGTTTGAAACAGCGTCCGACTTCCTCAGTGCCATTGGGACTTTCAGCTCGGAGAATTTGAAACATGTTTATGCATAGATTGGTGGTTTTGTTTGATTCTTTTGGTGTTTCAGATATTTTCTCAATGTCCATAGTCTCAAAATTTCGTTGTTCATTTTTCGCTTATGAGTGTGAATTTGTCATCCATTTTTTCATGTACAAGATTTGACTTTCGAGTGATATTCAATAAGTTCGATTTTTTTTTTTTTTTTTTTTGGAGACGTTATGTTGTTTAAGAGCTTTTGCCCCTACACTCGATGTCCTAATTTTGATTCCCCATCCCTCACTATTGGTTGTATTCGTATGTTAAACTTTTTACAATTTCGATATTAAGAGTGTCCTTACCACCATCACCTGAGCCAGGGGACCGTAACCAAATGCCTGAATGGTAACATCAAAAGATGGGTGCCCACTCTATCTATCCTCTCTTGTTAAAAGTCGTATCTGAGCAACACCTTTCCGAGGATTTGTTGGAAGTTTGGAGGGGCCTAGACGCGAAGTTAATGGTGCGGCTCACTGTTGCTTTGCTTTCTGAATTGCGGATTGTGGAGCATTTTTGTTGGGTCAATAGAGCACCACTCTCCTTGATTTGGTTCTGAACAAGGACGGCCTGAGGTACTGTTTGGTGTGTGGGATGGGATAAAATGTAGTGGGACGGGACGCACTCATCTCACGTTTGGTGTGCCAATTTGCCTCCCGTGGAACGGATTTTAGTCAAACTTTCGTGCCACCCTCCCCCCTGGAACGACTTGTTCTAGCCTATGGAACACAAAATTATAACTTTTTGGACAACAATACCCCTCCTCTTTTTCATTAATTTCACTTCAAAAATAATCAAAATTCCAGAGATCTCTCCATTTCTACACAATTAGCATAAAATATTCATTAAAAATCGAAATTTACCTCAACAGATCAACTCAAAAACTGAGTTCTCTTGTTTTTCCAAGAAAACAAGTTTCTGTGATCGCACTTCAAATTTTCTGAGAAACTGAATGATAAAAACCCAACAAAAAGCAATTTTCTTTGCGTTTGAATTCTATATTCAAAGAAGAAAAACAGCAAAACGAAGAACATCCAGATCGGATAAAAGGTTCCTCAGAAAGCCAAAGAGAGGAAATTTTCTGGGGAAACAAACAAGAAGAACAGAAGGGTACCAGGGAAATCCGACGAAAGGCCATGGCCGACGCTATCACTCGAGGGATGGGATGGCAAGGATTAGGCAGAAGATATGAGGGATGACATTGAACTCGTCTGCGATGGCTTAGGTAAGGTCGAACTCGTCGGAGTGGATGGGTACGATTGTCATTTAATCTTTCGTTCCATTCCAGCCTGAGCGTACACCAAACATAGCATGGAACCTCCATGCCATTCCGTCCCGTCTGCGTACCAAACGCTACCTCATTGTCCACCAAGTTATTATTGGTGACTTGGCTGTTCCTCCGGAGATCACACTTTTGGTGGCCTTTCGTAGGCGCTTCTTTCTTTGTTTCTGGGTAGTTAGTAGTTACTGTGTTACCCTATTTAGTTCCAATGTAACTACTCAGAGAGAGAGAGACAGAGATTACTACAAACATAAACCGCTATTAATCACAACAATCAGAAACACACATCAAAAGTGGCAATCTATATATCATGTGCCATAAGATCCAGATTACTAAATCAATAATACAATTTCTATTCACCGGATACCAAACATGAAAACATGTATAATTCGCCCGCCCCAAAAATAATATACTCGTATCCAACAATTTTATACAGGCATGCTTACACTAGCTTGGCCTTTGATAGGACATACAAGCAATACCACTATAGGTGGTTGCACAAAGAGAAATTGAATTGGACGAATCAGATGCTGCAGCACTGCTGTTTCCTTGTGGAACTGGATTTTGGAAAGCCGGAGCACCGCAGGCATTTACTGCTACGACCCAAACTCCAATCCAAAGATGAACTCTCAACAGGAAGCTATGACCGACTTCTAAGTCATTTGCCTGGAGATGCAAACCTAGTTCGCTCTCTCTGCCGATTTAAACCTCGATCCTTCGGAGATAATGTTTTCCCTCCTACACCTGCTTGGCGCATCATCTCTGCAAAAACAAGAAATTTGATAAAATCATTTTAGTTAAGTGACGGTTGAATAACATATAGGATGGTTTGTTGGTTTACATGTTTGTCATTTGTACAACTAAACTTCAGACAAGATATGTTAACAGTACAGAGATATAATCTTCGTGGGCAAATCAAAATCCCACAACTTCAGGACTATTGCGCCAATCAACATAAAATCTTAAATGATTTTATTTGTAACCAGAATGCAAACGGTCCTTCAAACTTTAACCAAAATGATGGAGCACAAAAGACAGCTGCTATAATAACCCTATATAGTTGGAATTAGAAACCACACGTGGAAAAAGTAAACTCTACCTCGCTTTCTCGCAAGCTCTAGATCAAGCTCTTCTTTCCACTTCCTCTCTCTCTCAGAGGAGCTCATACTGTGAGAAGTATCATATATCAGATTACTCAAAAGGGTAGAGAGAGGAAACAGAAAAGAAATGACATGAACTAACCTTGGACTGCCTGGCTCTTGCTGACTGCATGGAGGTGATGGCATGTCGTGTGCAGTTTGAACATTTGCATTACCAATATTTGAAACCAGCCTGCCATTACTCCCAGGGCTTCCAGTACTAAGAGCATCAGCTACTCCCCTACTGGGTGATCTACTTTTGGGAGGTAATTTCAAGTACCTTGAGGTAGGTTCATCAGGCGAGTTATCCACAAAATTTGGCGAGCAAATTACATTCAAGCTGTTGTAGAACTCTTCAAATAATGGCGTTTGCAGCTTTTTAAGTTCTAGGGCCTGAGATTTGGAAAAACAGCACAGTTCAGAAATAATCAAGTCCAAACCAAAATTTACAAAAGCATAATATCACAACATAGAAGACACCTAATACTGACTCCAACCAAAACTGTACCTTCTCATCCAGAAAAGCCGTGATTTTTGATTCAGTAAGTATATCGTCTTCCTCCGCAAGTGATGTTCCACAAGGAAATGAAAAATCTTTTTCTCCCTCTCCAATTGTTCCAGAGTTGCCGGCAGGAAAATCAGTTTGGTGATTGGTATCCAGACCCAGATCCATTCCATTTTGTTCGGTTTGTAAACCTCCACCAAACTTGCACACCAACTCATCATCAGTGGGTTCACACATTGGGTTAAAGCTCTGGCATAACAGAATAGCATGCAAACAGTTAGTTTCTGAATTTCTTGAGTGCTTAAAACTTATCTAACTCACAAGGGCACAAATTCATGTACCTTGATGTTGTCAGGCATCAAAGAAGAACTGAGCTTTACTTCACCCACCATAGTATCGTCTTTTTCATCAATCTGACACATATCATCATCATTGCTGTTTCTTCCCCAAGTGGCTCTACTTTCCAGCAACTTGTTAGGATGTATAGTTGAGTGTTGCAAACTGCCCAAATTACACAAATCATCCGAATCTGGGCAAGTTGACATCTCGCTGGCAACAAAATTGATGCTACCATGTCAAAATCCTCCGAAAAATCATTAGCAAAAAGTTTCTATTTTACAAGTTCCAAAGAAGCATAATTGTAATACTTACAAGGTGTGCAGGTTTGGAGAATACGATGGAGATTGGAGTTCTGAATCTTCCTGATGATAGCAAATTAAGTGTCACTAAAACGATTTAAATGGTGAAAAACAAACACGACATTATTCAACATCTCACTCATTACCATGACAGAAGTACGAAAAACAGGATCTGATTCCATATTCTGCCCAGTTACGAATGGATGCTGCATGTAGTTGAAAAAGTGTAAGAACTTGATAGGATTGAAGGGAGCATCGCCAGTCAAAAGCAACAAACAAATTGCAGTAGAAGTAGACAATGTGCAACATGTATTACCGGAAAAGGAACTCCAATACAAGAACGAAAACTTAATGAATTTTAATTTACCTGAAGCAACTCAGATGCAACTGACCTCAAATGCGGTTCCCTGCCATAGGACCAAGGTAAACATAAATTCAGAACAAATAAATACTCGAGTGGTAAGTTGATTGTTACACAAGAAATATATTTATGGATTAAACGGAATGGGTAATTGCAACATTTAAAGAAAAAAAGATCAGTAGCATACTTTTGCAGACATTTTAGCAAAAAATCTTTCGCCTCAAAGGATAGGTGCTCAGGGATTGGTGGATGAGACTTTGTTGTCCCTATATGAAAGAGAGCAGCAACCTAGAAACACATGCCATTAGTGTAACAAGCAAGGGGAAAACTTTCTTAAGAAAATAAAGAGTTAGCAGAATAATTACCTCTTGGTACTGTTGGCTCCAAGGAGGCTTTCCAGTGGCCATCTCAATCACAGTACATCCAACACTCCATATATCAGCAGAGCTGGATAGTTATTCTTATATATCAGTATTCTTTACTTATCCAGAATAGAATACATAATGTAAATTTATTATCACTATCTAGGAAGAAGCGCCAGCATGATCGAATAACATGCTTGAAATCAAGTAGATGTTAAACGGTAATAATTGTGCATACAAGCTATGACCGGTCTGGAGAATAACTTCAGGAGCCATCCAGTATGGTGTACCCTTCATAGACTTAGCACCAGAAATGGTTGCCTGCAACAAAGCACCTCTCAATTCAATAGGAGATGCATTATAAGTAACCATGCATAAAAAGTACTGCACATCTGAAGAGAAAGGAAGGAAAATAAGTTTTTGTACCAGCTCGACGACCTGTTTGGATGCCCCAAAATCCGCAAGTTTGATGCATCCTTTATTATCAACAAGGATATTTGCTCCCTGAAAGTTAAAACGAGATGCGTATTAGCCACTTACAAGGAAAAGTTAAGGTAGAGTCTAGAAACATTCTTGTACATGCATAGTTGCATACCACTCACAGTTAAGGTGGAATACCTACCTTAATGTCCCTGTGCATGATTCCATTTTTGTGTAAATATTCTAGTCCCAATAGCAACTGCTTGGTATATGTTTGTATTACCTGCTCAAAAAGATTGTTTAAATTTAGCATTCAAAACACCTACTGAATACAAAGTTAGCTGGCAAGAACTTACTGCCTCAGGGAAAGATCCAAATTTCCCCAAAAGTGATGATATGGATCCACCAGGGACAAATTCCAACAGAATATTCAAGGTATCGTCCTCCCTCACTGTACCTAAATATCTCTAAAATCCAAAACAAAGTACATGCTACAGGGTCAGAAAAGTGTGGGACTTCGAGAGTTGATATAGATACAAGGCAGTACTACTCACAACAATGTTTGGATGAGACAGATTCTTCAGAAGCTTTACTTCTTCTTCAAGCTCCTTGATGTGAGCCTACTTGTAGCATTAAAACCATTAATCAGCAAATTATAAGCAACTAAAATGATAAGATATCAACTGTAATACTAAGAAAATCTTCAGAAAATGTTTCAGATGTCCAAAAAATACTAAACTCTGTTGCTGAAAGTTAAATGTAAAAAGCAGTGATATATAGATCAGAAGACATTACACTTCATACACAACATCCACTCATACGCCTCATGCACCTGAAATTCACTCATAAATGTGAACAAACATCTAATATAGAGGGCAGCTATCCACCACAATCACATCCTATGTGCACCTCAAGGCTCACACACTTTACAGTGACACTTATGCTCGCTCTCCAACACCCTCAATGACACCCAAGACTCGACGCGTCCTGGGCATACACAAGAATGGATTTATGCTTCCTTCTATAGCAAGTTAGCAACAATGGGTCCGAAAACTAACCATCTTCAAAAACTCTCCAAAATTCTAGGATCCTGCCTATGACCTCATCCAACTTTTCAAGTGCATTAAAGGAAGTGAGAGGTGGTAAAGAGTCGACACTGATCCATCACAATCATCATGACCAACAGCATATATAATTCTAAAATCTTATAATTGCAGTAAGACGAGTTCAATTCAAACCTGTGCTTTCTCCTTTGAAGCGCCATTTGCCGCAATCAGAACCTGCAAAACAACCAACAAACATTCAAAACTATACTCTGAACCAAATACCAGACTGATCTAGCTATGAAACTAGTAAATTGAATACTCCAAAATGATTATAAAAAAAAACTCAATATTTAGCCTAAACCAAATATCAAAAACGAAATCAACTCCGAAATGAAAATTGGGGGAAAATCCAATTTGATTAGAAACAGCTCCAGCACCACCTCCAGATCAAAACCCATATAAAATCAAGCTTAAAAACCCAAAGCAAAAGGTCAACCAAAATGCCGAAAAAATTAACAAAACCCAGATGGAATTAAAAACCGAAAAAAAAAAACAAAGAAAAAACTTCAGAGCCTAGAAATAACGCCAAAAGCAGCAGAAAACTCAATAGGATAAAAAAGTGGACCTGTTTCACCGCAAGAAGCTCTCCGGAATCAAGATTCATGCCCATGTAAACACGCCCAAAGGCACCGCAGCCGATCAACTCGCCCTTCCGCCACCGGATCGGAGGAGCGTTTTCCTTCGCCATTGCCGGCAATGGAAGCGGCGGAGAGGGCTTGGAGAAGACTCTGGATTTCCGAATGCAGGAATTGATCTTGTCGACTAGGGTTCCTCCTTGGGAGTCTTCATTGTCCGATGCTGGGCGGAACACCAGTGATCGGCGAACTGATCCGAAAATGTCTTGCATCTCCCTCTCTGCGAGTGTTTGTGTGGTTTGATTGAGAGAGCGTTTACGTTCTGCTGTTGATTTGGGGTTTCATGTGATCGGCAGAGTAGAGTGAGAAACTTGGGAGGAGAGAGAGAGAGAGAGAGGGAGGAGGGAAAAAGGTGGAGGAGTTTTTTGAAAAAATAATAATAACAAATGAAAATAAAATAATATGCACTGAAATCTTCTGTTGGCTAGGGCCAAAATAGAGGAAATTACATGTTGTAGACTTTGTAATTTGTACTATATAGTTTATTCTTTTGATAAAATTGTACCATGTAGTTAAGTTTTATTCCTTCTGTCTCCCAACAAGAGGTCATACGTAAAACAATTTCGTCGTCATTGCAGCATTTCAAACCATACAATGTTACGTGTAAATTTATCAACATAACAATACACTATTGAACTACGACGTCATATAGCAGTGAATTTGTTTAATGCAAGTTACACAACATAATTGACATATTTTCTTTCATATCAAATATTCGAAAAATGTCTATAGTTCAAATCTCTATCTTTTATACTTTTTAAAATAAAAGATGAGGAAGTGATGATGGTCGGAAAGTTACTAGGTAAGCCATGGTTTGGTCGGATTGCTTTATATTATAAATGAGATAATGGGAGCATATGTCATGATGGTTGCCTGGTTAAAACTTTATTTTCTAATTCACAATGCATCCAAGATTTAAGTTGAAAAATTTGAAAATATGTGTGATTTAAGTTGAACATTGATTGTATACAAACTTCCTCATTACTTATAAAGTAAATAAAGGTAAGGTTACTAATTTAGTTAATTTAATCATTGTGTCTTTGATTCAACAATTTTATCATTATGTTTGGCTATAGTTTACAAGAACAAATGTAAATGAAATAGTAGCTGAATAATACGCTTCGCTATAATCCTTGTGTTAGCTTTTGGTAGCTAAAGTAGTTCATTAGTTTCAATGTAATGGAAATTGATCGATAACAATGACAAAGTTTTATTCCACTAAGTAGAGTCGGCTGTACGAATTTTAAAACACCACTGCGTTCGGTTTTTCGAACAAAATATAAATACTGCTTCTCATACATATGTTTAAATTTCACAATCCACTTGTTCTTTGGAACCCAAGGCACTAATCAACTCAAATCATGAAAAAAAAGACCACAATTACATAAAGTTACACACCAAAAATTAAAATAAAAGCAAGGACTATATATACAAATGATGTTGTCTGGGGTCCTTAATCACAATTTTCCAATGTCCATCAGAATAATTAGCCTTCGCTGCTTTCACTCTCCTCGTCTTCAAATTTTCATCCATCTTCTTCGTCAAACCACAGTAAGATTTCAGCTTCTGTGGCATCTGATCATACACTTTCCACCATTTCTCGTGAGCCGAATCGCTCGCGAAAATGCTTCTTTTATACCCTTCCCAGTTGCAGTCATAATCTCTGTAACATGCCCAAGGCTTGAACCCCAAGTAATGTAGTGCATAAAGGTCCTCAGCCATCTCATGATTTGCACCTTTTGATCCCCCGAAACATTTTAGTGCATTTAGCCTCCAAGGCAACCTATGCCACCAAGTAAAAATCTCATTCAAAAACCCCTGATCGCCGCCGTTGTAAGACTCGAGTTTGGATGTTTTTTGCGTTAGGTATTCGAACATGCAGTTCGATGGCTCCACAACCATCAAGCCGGAGTTGAACAACACCCGGTTATTCCCCACGGCTGACAACTGTTGGTGCACGAAGAAACTATCTATGTTCTTGAGGACTAGAAGATCCGCGTCAATGAAAATAACCTTGTCATACTCCGTGAGCTGCCACACGCGGAGTTTGCTGTAGTTCCATTCGTTGTACGACCCTTTTTTAGCAAATGCACTTCGGATTCTCTGGATTCGCTTGATCTTCCATCCTGCCGCGGTTAGGCCTTGGATGGATTTGGGAGTGATGAAGTCATCTGCAAGGAGGACTAGGTCTTTGGTGGAGTTGGTTTGCCTGATGCTTCGAGCTAGGGCTATTGCACCACACACATAGGCTTCTGAGGAGTGCAGGATTGTCACATAGGCAAGTCTACGTCCCTCGTATTGAATCCATGAGCTTGTTTCTAACATGAATTTTCTCCAGATTTCTCTGCCTGCAACAATATATTCAAATAATTTACTTAGACTAAATAATTTGTGAACATTTTTAAACAATTAATTAGATGGACATATATATAATTTACTCTAATTAAGTGGCACCATATAGAACAGTTATAAGTGTGAGATTTTACTCCCCTAAATTAAATCCCCTTCTTTTAACTCAAAGCTTTTGCAATGTTCTAAACTTTCGACCTTATTCCACTTTGTCCTTAAAATTTTCAGCTTGATTTTGAGCGTCCCTAAACTTTCAATTTCCCTTCCCTTTTCCCCAATCGTCGATTTTGTCACAATTTTGCTGTTAATAGTCAATTATGAGTAATAAAAATGACAAACTTTGAGAAGCATATACGTCAACAAAATTGTACATCCACGAGAAAGTAGAAATATGTAGAATTTTGATAATTGAGTTAGGAGACGAAAAAATAATTAAGGAGAATTGAATCTTACAGTTTTGCTACATAACGCGTTTATTGTACAAAATGGACGAAACTAACCCTAAATTTGACAGAATAATTGACATGACAACGGCAAGAGGACATTGGCACTAACTAATGTTTAGGGGTGATGTTCTAAACTCAAATTTCATGATACAAGTGGAACAAAGCTATAATACCATAATCCTACAGAAGAAAAAAAAATATTAAAAAAAAAAAACCTGCTTAGACACTAATCTTAGGAGATCCTGTACACATATCATCAAATGTTAATTAAGGATAACCAATCAGTTGATTTTCATTACAAAAGTAAAAAGAATCGATCAACTGACTGAAAGTATGTTGGAACTGCAGGAAGAAATCAATTGTGATTAAACTAGTAAATAGTTAGTTAATTAGTACCTGTTTCCGCATAACCTGAGGCAACTTGGCAAGATCCAACAGGCATATGCACAATTTGTTTCAATCTCCCAATATTAGGCCTATAAACCCAATAATTCCCTCTATGCATCAAAAGATCATCACATCTGAAAATCTCCACCATCGGTCCACAATCCCCGATAAACACAACGTACACCGTCCGATGAGCATCGGGCTTCATCCACCCTTTACCCACCACTAGATTAGCCACCATCAAGTTAACTTGTAACCTAAACACATCTCTAATCCCTTCCCTGTCACTCGTCCCATTTGGTCCACAGGGAACCTTGGCCAGTACCACATCTATGCCCTCGTAATGCTCCAGCTTAGGAATTGGGATTTCCGGACACTTCGGCTTCCCCCATTTCTCGTCTTCATCTATCCATTCGGGAAAATAGTCCTTCCATTTCCGATCCCTAGCTACGCGTTCGAATGCCACTGAGACTGCCTCTACATCCGATAGTCCATGGAGCTGACTATGAATGTGTTCATCTACGTTGACCAAACCTACCTTAATTTTTCTACCCTTGATTTTGAATAGCTTGGAAATGGCAACGAACCAATCTACGTTCTTTCTTTCGTTCTTGGTTTCATTCTTGATAACCTGTTGGTTTCGAATGGTAGCGCAATTATTTGACTTGGTGGGACGAAAGTTAAACGAGATAATTAGGCATAGGAAGAATAGAGAGAAAATAATTAGATAGAGAACGGAGGGGACTACTCGTCGTTTGGCATAGGAGGAGGAGGAGGAGGAGGAAGAAAACTTGGAAGCCATATTCACATAGTTTGGTGAAGGAGCAAGCATTTGTACATTCGGGTTGTATATATGTGAGAGAGAGAGAGAGAGAGAGAGAGAGAGAGAGAGAGATGAAGGGGAATTTGACGTATATGGGAAAGGGTTTTAATGGGAAAGTTTGCATGGGTGGACGTTGGAGAAGATTATATTTTGCTTATATATGAGATTGCATCCTCGAGCGTATGGAGAGCGTTTTAAATCATTGTTTAAATTTTTCTTTACAAAGATACAATGACATAAATAGTGAATTTGATACTTTATAACTCCGGTCTTAATTATTATCCTTGTAAAGAGGTCTTAGCGTAAAAAGAATCAAGGAAGGAGAGAAGAAGAATTGGCTCATATACACTATCTTTCAGAGGAACGTAAAGAATACAACGATATATTTATGAAGTGAGACTGGCGAGCTTATAGAAGATTTATTTTGTTGAAACGGTGATGAAATATATATATATATATATATATATATTTGAATACGGATACTTTAGGTAACTAGGATTTTTTTTTTTTGCTAAAAATATGTGAAATTCACTCATATTTGTGGGAGTGTCACAGTAACTACGAGTGCTTAGTAGAACTATTTTTATGAGTGAGAGAGTCACGATTTTTTTTTGGTTGACAACAGGGCATAAGCTCAAAAGAAAAGAAAAGATTACATAAGAAATCACCACACCTTAGCTATATCTGCAACTAACAACCAACGAAAAAAAGAGGAGCTTGAATATTTTTAATCTCTTATATCATATATTTCATGGATTGAAAAAAAATAGTTATGCCATTGATAACATATATTTTACTTCTCGAAGTGAAGATGGAGATCCGCTCACAATAATACAGTTTATTGGAAAAATATTTATACCACATTTACTCAATTTCCAATTAATTAAACTATTACTTTAATCAGGTGGATTACTTTGACCCAAAAAATATAGAAACATGTGAACTATAGTTAATCCAAACACAGGCTTATAAGGTAGACAGTTCGAAATGCTAGAAACGTATCTTGCATTTTTGGCCCTAGTAGTCATGGTAGGATAATTTTTGCATTTCCGCTCAAAATATTATTGTTAAGGGGGTTACCGTTATTCGAAATCTATTAATGTAACAAATCGTGAAATATTAAAAAAAAATTATTGAGTTTAATAATCTTCCATTTCTCGATAATAAAAATTCCTTCAGTAATTTAACATGTAATTAAACAATAAACACTTTGTTCAAAAAAAAAACAAAAACAATAAACATATATAAATGACTAAACGGTCTCCAAATTAAGTGAATTCGTCAAGAAGTAATCTTTTAAAAGATGATAAAATGAATGAGCAATTCCAATTATAACGTTTATACGCTAAAATGATGTCATGTTAATGGAGAAAGACCTACTTACTAAAAATGAAGAAAGTATAATCCATAATAATATTATAACATTTATTTTGAGAATAATAGAATCCAGATCTAGTCCGTACAAGAACCTAAAACAGTAAAACCAATTTGACGATAAGCTCCCAACGCAGTCGGGCCATTGTCATGGAAGGGCATAGTGAGCCTGAAGAGTTCTTTCTATTCCCTAAGTACTGTTTGGCACGTGGGATGAAACAGAACATAATGAGACGGAACATCTCATTTCACGTTTGGTGTGTAAAAAATAGTGGGATGCGCTATTCCACGTAATGAATTTTAGTTAAATTTCCGTTTCATCTTCCTTTGGAACGACTCATTCCATTCTTGTAGAACACAAACTTATAAAATTTTAAAACAAAAATACCCCTTATCTTTTTCAATATTTACACCATCCAAATCATAAAACAAACCCTAAAATTATATCATCTTCTTTCCATCTTCTCTGCCGCTGCCTTTCTTTTCCCGTAGCCTTCCTCCTCATCCTCTCCCATAGCCTCCCTTTCCTGTAGCCTTCCTCTTCATCCTCATCCTCTCCTCCTCCTCTCCCGTAGCCTCTCTTTTCTCTTTTCTCACAACACGCTACAGATTGACCCAGGTATCTATCTTTTCTTAATTCTTTATTTTTCTTCTTTATAAGGTCAGAATCAGGTTTTAATGCCTTAATCTGAAGATTTTGGTATTGTAATTCTATTCAATTTGAAAAATTAAATTAAAAAGTGAGGGTTTTAATGTTAAATCGAATTTTAGGGTTAGGAATTAGGAGCATATATTTGCTAATGTTACAAAGAACACACTTCATGCTCATTGATAGAGACGTCAAAGATTTACGAAGAAACATGAAAGATGATAATGCTAATGGTGTCTCCCTGGGTAGTGAAACATCAAGTGTGCATATTTTGTGTTCTGTGTTTTTGTCTCCCTGGGTTAGGAATTAGGAGCAGGTATTTGTGTTGTGTGTTTTTATCTTTTGTTTATGTGTTAATATTTGTGTTAATATTTACCAACTACATCCGAGTGTGTGTATTTTGAAAGGAAAACTAATGAAAAGGGCTTGAAAACTTTGAGTTTTAACGATAAGGACAAAATAAAAGGTAAACTGAATAATACCCATGATTGACTTTTTAGTGTAAAAATGTGGTTTTTCGTTAAAATAAACAGTACCGAAAATTTTTCGTTAAAGCTCCTTATTTTGAAATGTTAGCAGCTCAATACTCGAGGATTTTCTTTCGTAAAAGAACCCCTTATGCTTCACCGTGTGTTTCATCATGTAACTGCTAGCTATGAGAAGGAACTCGTGGTGAATTATTCTTTTGAACTTGTTGAAATATAGAAGGGTGTCTTTAATAATCACTAGCATTTGGTTTCTCTAATCTCTAGTTCTAAGTGGAGCCAGTTTCTAGGGCTAATTAGTTTTGTGGTATATGGTATAGAAAGAAATTATTGATTTCAGAATTCAGTTGACTCTTACCAAGAAGATTTAAAGGTTATAGTCAAGCTATTCTTCATGCCTTTATGCTCTAACATGTGCAGAGATTTTATGTTTATTTGCTAATGTGAATCTGTGATACGCTTAGATAAGCAGTTAGGTATTTATTTTTTTTATACGAATGAGATGTAATGTGAATTAAAATTTTCTTTTTACATGGGCCAGTATTTATGGATTCATCATTCGTATTGAATTCCTTATCTCCTAATTAACCTTTAATTTCCTTTGCAATTGTGTGTTTCAATAATGTGTATATAATTGGCTCTTCTAGGTTGTACCCAATCAAGCTTGGTACTTGGTAGTTATGTATTTTGCATGTCATTCATGAAGGTTTCATCATGTGCATATTTCTTCCCTTCGTAATATTTTTATCTATTGTTTGTTATTGCCCAAGTACTACGTCTTTGTAACTTCAAATTTGGACTTTTTATTTTTTATTTCTGAAAGTTTGACACAATCATCTTGAAAGACTGATGAATCTATTCCAATTTTTTACTTTTTCAAAGGATTAATGTGAAATGCTCTGTGGCTGATTACTTGGTGCTTTTCTTTTGTAAAAGTAGCCCTTGTCTTTAACCAAGTGAGACATCATGTAAGTTTGTAACTGCTTTGCAAGGAGGCAAGCATGCAAGCGGTTTAGGAAAACTATGTGAAAGATTGTGACCTGCAAGCAGTTTTACTAGTGTGTGTGATTGTAAGATATGGTATGTTGAATTTTATAGTAAAACACAGAAGCATATTTGAAATCTAGACTAGGAATCTACATAAGCTTTTTCATGGTTAATAGCTATGGTTCTTTGTTTTTTTTTTTTTTTCCTTCAAATATCTTCACTTTAGCTATCTTTTCGTCCCTGGCCAGCTATTTATTTATTCTCTTTAGGATAAAAAATGTCATATCTATGTGCTGTATGGTTTTGCATAGAAGAATTATGGAGCAACATCGTGTTGCAATTGTATGGATACAATTTTGTATTTGGTTTGTGTTTTTAAAGCTTAGTCCATTTGTTGAATATTTTCTCTTTCTTTTGAGCTTCAGTGTACTAGTCGTGTTAGATTGTTGGGGAATTCAGCCAAAAGGCTTTTCCGATACATGTGCTTTCTTTCTTGGGAGGTTTGTGCGTATTTCTCAACTTTTTCATAGGTGAATTGTTTTAAATACATGTTCTTTTCTTTTTTACAGTACTGTGTTTCATTGCCGACTTTGTTATGCATATATGTTAAATGTCTTTAGTACGACTCTTACAAACGAATACATGTGTTGTTTTTTTGCATGTGAAGGCATGGATGAATATGAGACTCACTTTTTTGTTCTTTTGAACATTTGGATTATATAGCAAAAGTCTTTACTATAAATGCACAATTGTTACTATAAATGCACAATTGTTCATCAACATCCCAATGAACCTATATTAATGTCAATAACAATAAATTAGTAACTTAAATACTTTTTAACAAAAATAATTATACATTCTTTAATACAAAAGTATCGATAACTTCCCCACCATGAACTTCTTCAACTCCTGAGGCACCATTTTCCAAGACTCAAACTCGGCAGAACATTGGCTCTGAACCAAACCCCTAATATCAAACCTAAGTTCGGTGTACGCATCAGCCTACTTTTATCTTCAAAGTAAGGCACTTGCTTACGACGATATCTCTCTATTCGCAACACACATTTCCTTTCACGAGAGCCTTCTCCCAAATCGACCATTGCCTTTGAAACAAAATATGTGAAAACTAGGGTTTTGAAATTATGTTTATACAGAACCCGTAACCACTTCGTCGCGCAAAATGTGATATAGATGTGCACTAAATAGGAGCGGTTAAAGGGTATCTAACCGTTTCAGTGAAACTTTGCACGACGAATATGTGGAAATTTTCGTCAACAAACATTTGGCGGCAAAATTTTTTTTCCCGCTTTTTCTTGTGCGATGACGACAAGTGTTCATCACACGAAGTATTCTTACACGACAAATATTTTCGTCACATAAAGGTTTTTTTCCTATCCTGTCATTTTTGTACGATGAATATATTTTTTCGTCGTGCAAGTGCCACTTAGGCAACGAAATTTGTTTTGTTGCGAAATCTCGTAAGCTGTTGTTTCTACTAGTGATATGAGACTCACTTCTTTGTTATTTTGAACATTTGGATTATAATGACACAAGTCTTTACTATGAATGCACAATTGTTGAGGTATAGACAACAATAAAGGAGACAAAGGGAAATAGCTAGTTTAAAGCAGAGGACATTTGTTAGACTTCATGTTAAGAGAGTAACAAAGTACTACATCTGTGGGTTATAATGGCACAATTGTTGAGGTATAGACAACAACAAAGTATTCATCTGCCTATGACATGATGAATACCTCTGGATTTGGTTGGGATGACGAGAAAAAATGTATTGTTGTGGATAGTGACGAAGTACTACAGCTGTGGGTGAAGATAAATTTTGTTTCTTATTCTTTCTCAATTAGTTGCTTTAAAAGTCTTAACCTTGATTTCTTTGGGTTCTTATTGTAGAAACATCCAAATGCATCTTGCAAACCAAATAAGCCATTTTCGTTGTATCCACGCTTGTGTACGGTGTTTACGAGAAACCAAGTCATGGGTATACTAAATCAGTAGCAGATGCAATCGAAACATAGGGTTGGAAAATGAGGATTGCGAGACCTCCAAGATGCCTCTGACTTCACCTACCTCATCTCCTTCTGTTGCTACATCCAGTGTATCTCAACCTATTAAGAAGAGGAAGAGGAATAAAAATGATTCTAATGCAAATATTGTAGATGTTATCAATGAAGGTTGGAATAAAGCAGTTATTGAAATGAAGAAGTTAGGTGAAAGTTTTATTTTAGAAGAAGTGAAAGTCAGGTTACCTTCTGAGCTTTAGGCTATGGGTTTCCCATATGATCAAGTGCTAAGAATTTCAATGAAGTTAGTGAAAGATACAAATTTGATGCGTATTTGGTCTACCTTGGATGACTCACGCAAGCTAAATTTCATTAAGGTGTTTATGGATGACCTCTGAGCATTTGGGGGTTTAGTATGATGAACTATATCAACATCTAGTGCCTTCATTATTGCTTCAACAATATCCCAAATTAAACATTCGTCTTGACTTAAAAAAAAAAAAAAAAAAAAAACAAAGAAGATAAAGTCTTGCTAAAGCAATAATGAAAGCACTAGATGTTGATATAGCTCATTATACTGAACTCTCAAATGCTCAAAGGTCATCCATAAACACCTTAATGAAATCTGGCTTGTGTAAGTCATCCAAGGTAGACTGAATACACATTAGATCGGTATCTTTTACTAACTTCATTGAAATTCTTAGCACTTGATCGTATGGGAGACCCATGGCCTGAAGCTCAGAAGGTAACCTGGCTTTCGCTTCTCTCAAAGTTAAACTTTCACCTAACTTCTTCATTTCAGTAACCGCTTTATTTTAGCCTTCATTGATAACAGCTACAATATTTGCATCAGCATCATTCCTCTTCCTACTAAGTTGAGATGCACTAGATGTAGCAATAGAAGGAGATGGGGTAGGTGAAGTCGGAGACACCTCGGAGGTCTTGCAGTCCTCATTTTCCAACCCCATGTTTTCGATTGCATATGCTGCTATTGTCCGTGACTCGGTTTCTCCCAAATATTGTACACAAGCATGGATACAACGGAATGGCTTATTTGGTTTGCAAGATGCATTAGGATGTTTCTACAATAAGAACCCAAAGAAATCAAGATTAAGACTTTCAAAGCAATTAATTGAGAAAGAATAAGAAACAAAATTTATCTTCACCCATAGCTGTAGTACTTCGTCACTATCCATAACAATACATTTTTTTCTCGTCATCCCAATCAAAACCAGAGGTATTCATCATGTCATATGCAAATGAATACTTTGTTGGTGTCTATACCTCAACAATTGTGCCATTATAACCGACAGTTGTAGTACTTTGCCACTCTCTTAACATGAAGTCTAACAAATGTCATCTGCTCTAAATTAGCTCTTTCCCTTTGTCTCCTTTGTTGTTGTCTATACCTCAACAATTGTGCATTCATATTGAGACTTGTGTCATTATAATCCAAACATTCAAATGAACAAAGAAGTGAGTCTCATATCACTAGTAGAAAAAATAGCTTATGAGATTTTGCACGACGAAACAAATTTCGTCGCCTAAGTGGCATTTGCGCGATGAAAAAATATATTTGTCGCGCAAAAAATGACAGGATAAGGAAAAAAAAAACTTTGTGCGACGAATATTTCTCACGATGAACACTTATGGTCGTTGCACAAGAAAAAGTGGGAAAAAAAATTTTGCTGTCAAATGTTTGCGCGACGACACATATTCATCGTGCAAAGTTTCATTGAAACGGTCAGATACCCTTCAATCACTCCTATTTATAACGCATTTTGCACGACGAAGTGGTTCGTTGTGCAAAGTGTTACGGTTCTATATAAACACAATTTCAGAACCCTAGTTTTCAAATATTTTGTTTCAAAGGCAATGGCCGATTTGGGAGAAGGCTTTCACAAAAGGAAAGGTGTGTTGTGAATAGAGAGGTACTGTCGCAAGAAAGTGCCCTACTTTGAAGACAAAAGTAGGCTGATGCGTACACCGAACTTAGGTTTGATATTGGGGGTTTGGTACGGAGCCAATGTTCTGCTAAGTTTGAGTTTTGGAAAATGGTGCTTGAGAAGTTGAAAAAGTTCATGGCAGGGGACTTATCCATAAGTTTGTATTAAATAATGTGTAATTATTTTTGTTAAAAAGTAGTATTTTTTAAAGGGAAGTGTTATTAGCATTCCAAAAATCTCATTCTACACTCCTCACAAGTGTATTTTTCTTTCCTAATATAGAAAGTTGGGAGTGTAGAATGTGATTTTTGAAATGCTAATAACAATTGCCTTTTTTAAATTACTAATTTATTGTTATTGGCATTAATATAGGTTCATTAGGATGTTGATGAAACCAATGAGAAGTAGGGGAAGTATCTAGATGACCTTTTCAAGATGCATTTTCAGCAGTGAAAGTTCGATGTGTTGCAGGATGTGGAGCATAGGGAGTTTATGATGCCGCAGAAAAGGAGGATCGAAGTTTATTTGTTTTTTTTTTTATCAAATAAGATTTATTTGGACGTTATATTTTACTTTGATTAATAAATTTATGTTATATGAATAACTTAATATTTACATTAGTTATAATATGTATTTGGGATAATAAATTAGTTTTATTAATTATTTTGGTAATGTTTAATTAGGTTTGAGTTTTTTTATTTAGATTAAAATAAAAATTTACATTAGTTAAAAAGAAAACTGAAAAAAAAAAATTAAAAACATGTATTTTACGCAACCAACACAGTATTCGTCGCGCAAATTGTTTACATTAATAAATTATAAAGCAAACGAAAAAAATAAAAAAAATATGTAGACTTGCGCAATGAATGATACAGTAGTTGTGCGACGAGTGATACAGTAGTCGCACAAATATACTTTACGCAATGAACACCGTATTCGTCACGCAAAATCATTCGTCCAAAAGTAATCTTTATAATCTGGATTCAGTTTCAGAGGCAGAAAATGCAGTAAAACTGCAGAATCCGCTTATGCACCTCATCACCCTTCGTTTTTCTTCAATCTGGCATCCGTCATTTCCATTTTCTCTCAATTTCATCATCTAATACTTCTTCCGTCTTCCTCTCTAGGTTGATCGAGCTATCTCGGTGAGTCTGGTAAGTGTTTTTTTTGTTTTGTTAGGGTAAAAATATTAATGTAAATTCATACTAATGCCATGAAATTCATTGTCTATAGGGATATTGTATGTGATTAGCGATTGATGGAGAACGATTTAAAAGGTATTTTCTTCATTTTATTTCAATTATATATATAATTAATTAAATTATTTTGAAATTATGTTTTTATGTTTATATTCTGTTGTGAAATTATATTTATATTATGTTGTTAAATTTGTACGTGACGTACAAATGTGTTGTGATGTATGGAGTTAATTGTAATTAACTTTGTTTTTGTTTTTTTTTTTTTAATGGTAAAACTTAGTTTCTCGTTTGAGGATTAGTTGGATTTCGCCCATACATGCGAAAGCATGACTATGGTCCAATTGATTCTTGAATTGTCCCATTATTTGGATAGTTTGGGAACGCATAGTTATGGCGTGTAGTTTATGGTTGAAGGTTTAGGTTTCGATTGTGGGGATTTCGGTGTCATCTCTGTACGTTCTCCGAGTGGCACATAGGTATTTCATATCTACATCGTTCATGTAAAGAACTGTAAAGTGATGCTATCGAATTTTCACCACGTCGAAATCTAATCTAATGTAGCCGTATATTATGTGACATAATTCTGCATTCCCGAATGGGATATAGCCCTTACCAAAGGCATAAGGTGACAATATCATTTGTATGAAGTTGTGATTGTTGTATTGTTATTGTGGTTGCAGGAATTATGGAAACAAACGTGGATACAGGACCCGACTAGATGTGCAGACGAATACTTGGATGGAATCGAGAATTTTATTGAATTTGCACGTACACACAATCCAGGTGCAACAAGAATCCGGTGTCTATGTAGGTGGCGTAACAACACATTAAGGGACACAATTGAAAATGTTTGATTTCATTTAGTAAGGAATTGAATGGTAGAGACCTATAATACTTCAAACCATCACGGGGAACAATTAGACAATGTTTCGTCTTCAAATGCCACAAAACTGGGCAATGTTGAACATAATGTGAATCCTAATGAACAAGTCATGGATATTATAAATGATTCCATTTGCATCGACAAACACCAATCAGGAAGGGGAAGATGGCGTGCTTACACCAATGGACAGTGCAGAGTTCAAACAATATGAAAAACTATTAAAAAATGCCAACCAAAAGTTATACTCGGGGTGCGAGAGCTTTTCGGTTCTCAAGGTCGTTGTGTAACTAATGCACAGAAAAATAAAGTATCGTATGTCGAACCAGTGTTTCAGTTACTTTTTTAGGGTTTTCAAGAGAATGCTTCTAAGGGACAATTGTTTGTCGAAAGACCATAGACATGCGCAAAAGGTGTTGAATGGTCTCGGATTGGGTTATGAACAAATTCACGCTTGCAAAAACAATTGTATTTTATTCTACAAGGAGAATAAAGCATTGGATAAATGCCCTATATGCAATAAGTCGAGGTTCAAAATGACATCTCATAATAGAACGACTAAGATCCCACAAATAATCATGCGTTACCTGCCTTTGAAACCTAAGTTGTAGCGATTGTATATGTCGACGCATACTGCCATCGAGATGAGATGACATAAGGAAAAACGAGTAGACGACGATCTGATGAGGCATCTTGCAGATGGGGAGGCATGGAAAGAGTTCGATCGAACATTCCTCGAGTTTGATGTTGATCCCCGGAATGTTAGATTGGGACTTGGCATTGACGGGTTCAATCCGTTCGAGGTTCTAAGCCAACACTACAACACTTGGCCTATTTTCGTATTTCCATATAATTTGCTGCCTTGGAAATGCATGAGAAAATATTATATGATGATGACTCTTGATAACTGAAGATCTTGGTAGGTCAATCGGTGTTTACTTAAGGCCATTGGTTGATACGCTAAAGTATTTATAGATAAACGATGTGCGCACGTACGATAAGTGTATTGGGAAGATGTTCACTTTGCGGGCAGCAATTATGTGGACTATGAACGATTTTTCCGCATATGCAATGGTTTCTAGGTGGAGCACTACGAGTTCTATGGCATGCCCTGTATGCAAGGATGATGTAACATTTGGTTGGCACGCCGGAAAAAGGTAATCGAAGATTGTTGCCATGGGACCACAAGTGACGGGAAAAAGATAAAGAGTTCAACGGGAAAACAAAGCATCGCCTCAGACCTAGAGAATTAAGATCAAAATTGTCGTTGAATTTGTTATTGATTTAGATGAATTAAATTGGATTTGCAGCTCTTAATGTTCATTAGAGAAGCTCTTAGTAAATAAACCCAAGTTGGAAATAGAATTTTATTATTTAATCAAGGTTATTATTTTATCCAGCATTCATTTATCGAGGTTGGAAATCATTTTTAAACCCCCATTTCTCCCTCTACATACCCTCATTTGTTTTTAGCTTTTAAATTAAATAAATCAAAAGGTATAAATAAGACAATTAAAGAGTACAAAATGTTTTCATTTTTTCCCTTTTACTCTGTTTCCCCTTGACACCATTTTCTCCACAACCTCACTATCAATCCTATACTCTCTCTACGCACATGGTCCGATTGTGACTAACAAGTAGCGGACCTTGCGCCATTTGGTTCCTTGCAATGCAAGCTAACAAGAACCCAAACAATTCCTGATTGATCAAAAGAATAGCACTTGCTAGTTGCTACCATACCAATCTTGTTAATTACAAGGGTTTAATCTCCAAATAAAAATTACAAGAGTTTATGAAGCGGTAATGCAACTAGCAGTCGCAACCGATAAACTAGACTGGTACTTCATCCTTAATCCTTTTTAACTGGAGGCATTCTTCCTCGCAGCATAGACTCGGTAAGCCGCCACTCCAACCATGGCCACTGCAGCTCCCACTGTGAAGATAACACACAGATTCCATAAACTACACAACACAAATCATAATCACTGAAAAACGAAAGACCCTAACAAACTGACAGATGAAGCCAAATTTTTTTTCTCCGCATAAAATGTGGCAAGCTTTGTCGTTCTTTGTTTATTACTGAAATTTCATTTGAATACGTGCATTTCTAACATAAACTTCTCCTAAAAGTGAGCACATTAGTTTTAAACATAGCATCCGCCGGGCATGGAACCCCAGAAGTCACCCTCTACCCAAGGGAAGGATGTGCCATTACGCCCATGTCTTTAGTAATCTCAGTTACACATCAAGCAGGACCGAGTGAGTACCATATAAAGACAATTAAAATTCAAAAGATCGTCATACCTGAAATAAACATAAGAGATCGGTTAAGGATCTTATGGTATTGCTTGCGGGTCCTTCCAGCCTCAGTCTCAGGAATGCTCAGATGCGGGTGCTCCGCGGCACTTACAATTTTACGAAATACATTGTTGAAATCACCCAACTTTGTGCTGATAGGTATAGGAGCCTCTGTTCCCATATCCTGGCTAACCTGCACGAGTATATTAAAAATATGTCAATTATTAGGTTAGATAAGAGAATGCATTGACATCAAATATAGTTGTACAACTCCAATTAGATGGCTGTGCAAAGAAGGAATGCCAAGCTCAAAACAACCAGACTAATTTCAAACACAACGCACAATAACCCACACAAACTTCAATTAACTCAGTCAAAGAACAAAATGGTGTCAAAATGTTGTAAAATGCATCTTGCATTGAATACCAATGAAATAAACTTCAGAAAGCTTTCAACTATTTTTGGATAACCCCACACGGGAAGAGAAAGAGAGAGAAGAATAAACTGTATACACAGAGCAGTCTATTATATATAAAGGGCAAACATAAATCTAAAGGCACAACAACAATGATTACGTATTACAATACGGAAAATAGTTGGTCCACATCTTAGAAGTTCAAACTTTCAGGAATAGTTGTAACCAAAACTAATGGTTCACCAGGTAAATCCATTTTACTTGCAAAAAGTATAAGCAAAGGAAAAAAATGGTCAATGTAAAAATAGACATACCCTCGTAGAATGTTGAATGGCCGATGGGAATGCATCGAGATCATCTTTAGCTGCAACAATGAGGCAAGGTACCTCAAAGCCAGTAGTCTCACCATGACTAGCAACTTCTATCAGCAACTCAGTTGCTCTCCTCCAGGACGACTCATCAGAACTAGCAAGAAAAAAGACACCACCCATTAAAGAGGGATAATTCAACAGTAAAATATTGCTAACAGTAGGGAAAGATATGTGTGCATGCCGAAGTAATGCTCTGAGTCAACCTACGATTGGTTGTCAACAACAGGCATCACCCAAAGAGAGAGGTCAATAAACATGTGCGTGTATAATTCACAAATACAAGTCACTGTCAACAATGTACATTTCTGTTTTTTGGATTATTGACAACAAGGCGCTTTTGCTATCCTGGAAACAGAAAAGTAGATGAATATTTATAAACTTGGATCTTTTTCCATTTCACATGTTTATGTTTATCGATAATATTTCCAGCAATTAAAATATCAGAAATTTACCATTTGTATTAGATTATGGCTTCACAATTAAAAAATAAATAGGAAAAGACATACCATAAAGGTTTCAAATCAAGAAACAGAAAACTTGGATCTTACATAGGAGAAGAGAAACAACCACCCAAGTTGTACTAGCACGGAAGATAACAGAAGAGTAACATGATTCAAGAAATATTAAACACCCATTTTAGGCTTCTGCTTACCTGTCGTGAACAAACACAGCTATGTCACATGCAGCCAAAGCCTCTTTATTTCTGAGAAATTTCTCAACTCCATCTTCAGGAATTTCTCTCATTACTAGGGTTTTCTTGGGTCCCTGTGTAAATACACTGAAAATCAGCAAACCACTAAAAGGACTAATAATAGACCTCACACAAAATAAATCTCATCACTCAAACTAGAGTTGTATGCATACAAAATTACTTATTAATAAAGTTTGGGGTAAATCTAAGCATGCATTTAACAAAATTTGGTGATAAGGTAATATTTAGATAATGTAGCCAGTGAAAGTATATTCCATGTAATTGTCAAGACACAAGGCTTCATGTAGTACAACTTACCCCAGGTTGATCAACAACATTAACCGCATAACGCTCCCCAGTGGTTGGATTATAAGTATCAGAAAATGGCCTGCAGCAATTCCAGTTATTGTCAAAAAAATTGTTACAAAATTTAATTTAAAAAATTAAAGTCAAATGGAGAAGCAATCTGAATCAGACCTTCCAAGAAAAGAATCCAATAATGCAGACTTCCCAGCCTTCTTTGGACCAAAGACAAAGCATTGGAAAACATTTCTTTCAGATTGCTGTTTCTTGCGATCTAAACGCCTCTTCCTAGTCACACGGATTGTGGATGAAACATCACCAGGATAACCAATGTATATCAGATTCTCCATGGTAGAAGCTGGGTTTAGGAGGGTCATGAGGGCCCACTGAAATTATGCATATTTGTCATAAAGTTAGTTAGGCACATAGAAGAATAACAGTTGGTTGTAATGAATGTAACAAAGTGCCAACATGACTGAATGTCTATGGAAGTAAAAGTCCATTAAAACTATAAGTTGAGAGTTGCAAATACTCCCCCTGCCCCAACAGAGAGAGATAGAAATAGAGATATATTACCTGTGACAAAAATCCATCAAGTGATAACCCTCCAAATGCATTTTTCTCTGCAGCATCCTTATATGGATGTTCACTAAATGGGCTGAAATTTCAAACGCCAAAAATCAGAACATACCAAGATCTTCAAAGCTAGGTATTATAGTGAACTAGACTGAGAAAGTAAGTTATTAATACTTCGAACCTCTGAACATCATTATGAACTATGAAGCTTTACTGACCAAACTTTTAACCGAAAACCAACATTTAGGTAAACTTTTGTGTTTCTATTTTCTAATGTCATGAGCTTTAACAATATTACAATTTACATCACAACACCATATGAACAAAACCGTGGGGAAACACAACTGCAAACAGGATCTCTTGTGGTAAAGAAACAAACTAGTTGCAAAGAACTAAAACAAATGGAAACAGAAATGATACTAATAAATAAAATTTACCTTGCCGGAGCAGTAGAAAATAGTTCTTCAAGTTCACGTGGTCGGAGGGCCCCATCCTGGTGGAACGAACATATAGGTCCATGATTATAAGAACTAGGAGAACAACTAAGGCACCTAAGAGGTTGTAAGGCTAGATCAAGGTGAAGATCCTCAATTTTCTCTCTTTTTTTTTCTGATAGAGAGACTTTTATATAAAGTGAAGATCACAATGAAGATCCTTGATGACGCAAAATATTGGAAATTAATCAACAATGTAATAGAGAATGTAGCATTTAAGAAGGATGAGTACTAATACATACACCATCATTGTCAAACAAGTCAAAGTTAGCCTTCAGAAACTCGATTGCCTCATTTGTCAGCTCCACACTCTGCCCACATGACAACCAAATACATCACCATGAAACATCTCCAGAAAATCTAAAAGGAAACTAAAAAACTGTAGTATACACATAAGTGTTGTTCACAAAATAATCTCACGAACATGATGTACTTAAAGTGGCATGATTATGGCAAATCACATATAGGGGTCAGTGTTGTCTCCAAAGGCCCAGCTCGGATTGATGGCTATTTCTACAGTTCTATCAAAGAATATGTTTACGTACAGAGAATTAATAATTAGGCAACACCCACGAGCATAGGTAGATAAGGTACTTAATTAATAGGACTCTAGCACTTGTTGAATAAGAAATTTTTACCAAAATAAAGAAATTAGTTGTAAAACGAGCACAAATAAGTTACAAAATTTTACAAAATGATGATTACTCAAAACTCAATGAATGTCTTACTTCACTTCAACATTAAATATCAACACATAATAAAACCATCTCATCACTGATAGCAGCACAGAATAGAAATCATAACTCAATTAGTGTTACCTGGTCAGGAGTTCGTTTAGTGGGAGACGGGATTAGTTCATCTGCAAGTCTTATTTCATTGTTGTATCCAAACTTCCTAAGGACAGTCCACGTTGTCTCTAGACGTCCCTTCTCTATGAATAGTGCATGAAGGAAAAGAAACCCTGTCAATGTAAGCCCATGTTCATTGACTCCTTCCGGTAATTTTTCTTGCACAACCCTCTTAACACCCACTATTTCAGAAGGTTGTAATGGAGCATTGAAACATTTAACCTGTTCACAATAAGCAGTGAAAATTTTCATGAATCTCAAGAACAAATTACCATGAATTCAGCTTAGGAGATTCGAAAATATAGCTATAAGATCATATAAAATCACACAGAACACTAGGACTTTGGAACAAAAGTTAAGAATAGGACCAGAATATGGCGAACTAGAAAAAAGAGAACCTGGAAATCATTCAACTCTGCATCACTGAGGGCACCATCCCTATCATGATCACAAAGAATGAATATCCGCTTCAAGGCTCGCACACATTGGTCCTTTAAAGTCTGTGTTTCCTGATCAAATAATGGGCCCGTTGGATGCAGCACAGCTTTTTGTGCATAGTAAAAAACTTCCGGAATCTGCAAACAGAAAGATATTTCATATAAAGTCCAAGAATTGATGTACATACCAAAATAACAACACTGTTTGAAACAATAAGCCATCAATGAGGTTTTGGTCAACAAAGTCATCCATTTAATTCAGGACATAATAAAGATGAAAATGGGTTCTCGTAGCCATTTTAACTGACATTTTAGTAAATGTTGCACACAAGTAATTCATAGAAATGCGTGGAATACAATAAACAGGTCCCAAATCATTATGATCTGCTCAAACACACATTTGAAAGTATGAATGAAGAAATGCATCACATCGTATGGTGCATGTTAAATTCACAAAAAGTAGATAACTAATTGTTGGAAGCAAATTTGATCCCACATTAACCAACAAAAGGAAACTTGAAATAGATAGGAGTCATTACTGCATACCTGAATATGTTTATATGCTGAACATTCAATGCAAGTTTCAATCTCCCGAAACTGTTGCATTATTGGTGACATCACTTGTTCGAGGCTCACCTGTTGGTTCTCATCTCTCAAATCCAGCTTACAACCCACCACTATAACAGGTACCTTTACCTGTTCATTAAATTTCACATTTTCCCATCATAAGTTCATACTACAGGACAGGTGTTGCTCCATTAACCTCCATATCAAACTACTTTTCAAACAGATCAGTGAAGTAATAAAATTATCAGGCTTCATTTTCATAAGCTCACAATGAATAATATACTGTCAAGATTAAGGTTTCTTTTCATCAGGTATTTTTTTCTTCTTCTTGTTTTTGACCATAAAAGGCAGGTGTTAAAACTTTTGGAGAAGAAGAACCCGTATAGTGAGGAAAAGAAGGCAAACACACACCTCTAGTTGACGAAGTTTTGGAAGCCAAAAGGTACTCAACCGATCAAGTGTCTGGGGCTGATTACACGCATAAGTAAGCACAACTGCATCAGCCCGCTTCAATTCTTCAGCAACTTTATTGGTATCCTCGGGTCTGATTGAGTAAACATAATAAAACAATTCAATATCATACTAAAGATATCAGCTGGAGGAAGACTGACCAACATGACATGATCCCTTATATGGTTGGGCCGGAAAATAATATAAAACTTATGACCTAATTCTCTTCCCTTCCAACCCATTCTATGCAGAAAACGGACCTTTCAAAGACACATACAACGCAAACTTTACAATTCAAAATCAGCAACTAAAATGATCATTTCCTTATGTCAACTAAGAGATTCATACCGAGAAGATGTGTCGATAATGGTGATGGGCACGCGTTCAGGGTAGAAATCTTCAGGCAGCCTTGTTGGAGGCAGCACCGGAGGCACATTTGCCGGAAAGTTCTCAGTGGCAGCAGTCACAATCAAGCTGGATTTCCCCGTGCCGCGGTCTCCAGCCACAACAATTCGGACTGCGTTTTGGCCAACAGGGTGATCATTTCCTGCTGCAACTTTGGTCATTGAAACTGCAGAACAAAACCCAAAACCCTAATCGCTCAATAATAACTATCAACACATAAAAACATAAAAATGCGTTTCGTACGTAAGCTTTGTGACAAATGCAGTGGCAAAACTAGAAAACACTCAAACGATTAGGGGCAAACACGAATCAAAATTTTTTTTCTTTCAATCAGGCACAGATTCCATCAAGCTTTTGGCTAAGCTAGCGACTGATGCAATGGCAAACCCGTAAAAAACTTCACTTTTCAGGCGCAGAGATTTCAAGCAATCAAGAAATAGATTCAAAGAGCGTCGGCGTAGTGAAGGAGCGGAAGTGCACAGAGAAGGGTAGTGATGGAAGGGATGGCACGAATAGTAAATTACCTGAATAACGGGGGGAAAGATGGAGGCTGTGAGGAACTCTATCTTCGCCGGAGAAGATTCGAAAAAACCAACCAGAAACCCTAGCTGGCCCGGCGGCGACGGCGGCAGCTGTGGCTGTGGCTGTGGCTGTGGCTGCTGGGTGAGAGATAGCTGAGCTGCTGAAGTGTGAGGAAGTTTCCAATGCGTTTTCGACTTCGTAATTTTGTTATCCAATTTTCTTTTTTTTTTTTTAAAAAAAAAAAATTTTAAGCCAGATACACAGACGCCCCGGTGGCCTATTATGGAAGCTGAGTTGTATGTTTAGTGTGTCGTTTTTGCCACGTCAAACCTAGAAGTTTCCATGGGGCGGTACTCATGTCTGTGTCGTTTCATCGAGTCATATCTACTATCTATTATTATATATAAAGCCATGAAGTCATCATCCTCTTGATCATTAGATTTGGCTTTAATAAAATTATGTGGTTGAGATTCTGTGGCCTATGATTTAATATCAACCACAGAATTTCATTAAAGTCAAATCTAATAATCAAGAGGGTGTTCCCATTTTTTTTGAAAAATTGGATCCCTTCCCTTAAAGAGCATGTATAAAGCCAATGGAAAAGTGAATGGCGCTTTTGGTGTCATCAAGCTTCAACAAAAATATTTAGACAAAAATGTCCCTAAAACAAAAAACTTCAAAGGCATTCCAAAATAATGCATCAAATAAAGTAGGGGCATTTTCATCATTTTAACAGTATTTTTTTAATAATTAATTATTTTGTGCCTTTAAAAAAAAATTAGTAACTGGCTAGCAATAATGTGATTCAATTTCTCTATTTTTTAACATGTTCAAAACATCTTAAGAGGCGTGTAATGCCGGTTATAAAAAAAAGTATTTCGCACGCAGATAATAATATGATTAAATTAGTTATCAAATAATTGTTTTTTTTTATTATCTACACTAAGGGAGAGGGGGTGGGTTTAGCTGTACAATGGGCTGGCAATAATGTGATTCAATCAGTTGTTTATTAAATATTATTTTCTCTATTTTTAAATACGTTCAAAACATCTTAAGAGGCGTGTAATGCCGGTTATAAAAAAAGTCTTTCACACGCGAATAATAATGTGATTAAATTAATTGCCAAATGAACTTTTTTTTTAACAAACAATATTATATACACTACAGAGGAGGGGGTGGGCTTAGCCTCACAATGGGTTAGCAATAATGGGATTCAATCAATTGCTTATTAAATATTATTTTTTCTATTCTTAATATAAATTCTATAGAAACCGATTTTATTATGTGAATTCAGCTGTTTTAATTAGTTTATGAGGGGTTTCTTATAGCATGATCTAAGATTATTCATTTACTTCAAATGTTTCACTAAATACATTTAAAATGTATAAATCGCGCGTAGCACGCCGTGATTCAAAAAATATCTTTTGCACGCACATGAGCCCGTGCATGAAGGCTAGTGTGGATATCACAAGGATACATTTTTCTAGGAACATAGCTAGATACATAAATTGTAATAATTTAATTAGTTAAAAAAATCAAGTTTTAATCAAATTGTATTATTACACTTGGTAAATTGAGCCATGTTCTTCTTAGCACAAAAATAAATTTTTCAATAAGCCGAAATGCGCGATACGCCATGTATTATAATACAAGTGGAAACAATTTTTTCTAAGCGTCTTTCCTCTTAAATAATGATATATGGCATATGTGTGTACTCCGGGTACACTAAAAATCTCTCTTTCTAAACAAAGCATTCATTATATCAAAATAGTTTCATACGTTGACATGACTATTGTTTAACGTACTTTAATTAAATCTTAAAAAGGAATCAATGTTTCATCTAAAAAGTATTGAAAAGATGGAGGGATTTTAATTTTCTCTTTAGTTGGTAGTGGAATACATGTATCAAGTGATGAGTGAAGAAAATAGCTAGAAGGTTATTAACATTCTCCATTATATATTTCATATTTGAGCTTTGAAGTATTAATTTCCAATGAAAATTTTGAAAAAATAATCAAAATTTTGAATACTATATAGAATTATAACCACCTTTTTAAATTTATAATAATATTAAATAAAAGTTGATATAGAAGTACTAATATACATTTAAAATTATGGGTTCAAAGTGGAGAGATCGAAAATTGTTACAAAGTCGTCACTTGCAATTGTCATCCACACATCTAACTTTCAAACGATTCTTTAGTCTATTTAGCCATTTTGAACTCATAATTCTTCCTCATTTCAACCATAACTAATAATTACAAGTCGCGACTTCATGTATTAGTATTTTTAAGCGTATATTAGTACTTTCATAACAGATTTTTATTATAATTATCATAAATTAAAAAAGATGTCTATAATTCTAAATGAAATTCGAATTTTTGTTATTTTTTTAAATTTCTGATTTTGAATACAATTCTTCATAATAAAATAATCCAAATTCCAATTAGAAAATTAACAAAATGGGCACCCTTTGGCATTAACAAAGTTCGTATCGGAAGAAAGACTTATATAACACAAAACATTACGTGAATGTTATTCATGTCATGTAAGCTATTCTCTCATGTCAAGAGGCATGTTCGACATTTAAAGTGCTGTTATGGAAAGCTCAAAAAGTTGTTGAGAAATGAGGTTGTGTAATCAGCATGGGAAAATACGCCCGGTGGCGGACCACAACCAATAAAAACACACAGACACGCTGATAACAGCCCACGTTTTTTGAAATCTTAACAAAACGACGTCTGATCGGTCCACATCCTCCTCTGCTTCCGTCACGTCTCTTCCCACGCCGCACCGAAACTTTCCATATGCAACGCCTATATATATACATATTTTTATATCTAACGTCTCGGTTCCAATGATCTACCAAAAAGTAGAATAAAATAAAGATTCAAAGAAGATGGGGCTTGATCTTGATCTGGAATCAATATCCGAGGCGACGTCAGGAGCCGTTGGATCACTCGTGAGCACCACTCTGCTGTACCCGCTCGACACCTGCAAAACCAGGTACCAAGCCGAAGTTCGAGGCAATGGTCAGGCCAAATACAGGTAACCATTTTTTGATCTGGGTCTCTGTTTTTCTTTGGATTATCGTTCTCTGATTGGTTTTCCAGCTTAATTATGTATGTTCTGTATTTTTGGGAGAATTTGTGAGTAAGTTTTAATTGGTTCGGTAGTGTTTAGCACTAATATGTTGTTAACGTTGGAGAGCATGCTGGGTGATTAGTAAGTAATCTTTTAGATTAGCATGTAATTAAGATGGATTTTGGGAGTTTTATGGAATATACAAAACTTGGTTGTCAGTCGTATCGATTTCATCTCAAGGTGGTAACTTACTAAATTTAAAGGAAGTTTTAATAAAACACTTTCAGTATTGTTCACTTTTAACGAAAAATTACATTTTTACCTTTTTTGATACTATTCACTGCACATTTATTTGTCATTTTTCATTAAAACTAAAGTTTTTTTGAACTTTTCATTAGTTTTTCTAACTTTTTAATTGCAATTCAACCATCGTTTTCAGGTTTTTAATTTTCGACTGGTGTCAATATTATCAAAGTTTTTAGCAAAAAATGAAAACTTTATACTGGAAAGTTTTGAAACTGGAAAAAGTTAAATGATTTTGGTGTATGGCAACAGTTGAACAAATGTTTGTCATGGAGAGAAACTTATCTATAAGCGGGATGCCACGATGGCGTAGCATCTTAAATCAATGACGCACTGCCATGTGTAAAAGTTATAAAAACATGGCGGTGTTAGTTGGGATACCGCCATAGTGAAAATCTGAGTTGAAGGTAAGTTCTTATCGGCAGGGATCCAAGATTCTGTAGGTAGTGACAGAATGTTGCAACCCTAGTGTCAGACTTTCAGACTCGAAATTTATCCGGTCATATGTGCATATATGAAGCTTTTCTTTTCTTTATAGTTCACCGAGCGTCTATCTGGTTCATTTAATAATATGTTCTCTGCTGCTAGCAGACAATAGCTTCTGTGGTAATACATTTTGTTTGAGTCAGCAATCAGATAATTATATGGTATATAATTCGCTAAATTTCTGTGGTTCTGGCTTGTATAGGAACCTTTCGGATGTGTTTTGGGAAGCAATATCCACACGCCAGGTTCTTTCACTGTATCAGGGTCTCGAAACAAAAAACCTGCAATCCTTCATTGCTCAGTTTGTTTATTTTTACGGGTATAGCTATTTCAAAAGACTATATGTGGAAACAAGTGGTGTTAAATCAATAGGGACGAGAGCAAACTTAGTCCTTGCAGCTGCTGCTGGAGCTTGCACTGCCATTTTAACTCAGGTGAACCTTTTGTGTACAGTTCATCGCACTTTTGGTTCTATTCTGACGGTGAAATGGCGTATAGGAAGATTATGGATTTATTCATATTGGTTTAGTGACTGGAATTTAATGACTGTCTGTTCTACGTCTGTGTAGCCTTTGGATACAGCCTCGTCAAGGATGCAGACAAGTGCCTTTGGAAAATCCAAAGGATTGTGGAAGACCCTTACAGATGGTAGCTGGATTGATGCATTTGATGGTCTCGGAATCTCCCTGTTGCTGACCGCAAACCCTGCAATTCAGGTAGTTACTGATTTTGTTGCCATAAGTCTCTAGAATTTAAGTTTTACCTTCAACTCGAAATATTTAAGATGGTAACTGAGGCTGAAACTGAAATTGTTATTTACTTCAGTATACAGTGTTCGATCAGCTAAAACTCAGACTCTTGAAAGGGAAAGATAAATCGGGCAAGGGTTCATCGCCAGAAGCCCTTTCTGCCTTCACAGCATTTGTTTTAGGTGCAGTCTCGAAGACTGTTGCCACCGTTCTGACCTATCCTGCCATCAGGTACATATTGCTCTCACAAATTCCATCTTATTTACAAGGTTGAGAAATATTTACTCACTACAGGTGTAAGGTCATGATCCAAGCTGCTGATGAAGATGATGGAAAAACCAAAAACCCCCGGCCAAAGTCCAGCAAAACGATTCCAGCAGTCCTATGCGCTATATGGAAAAGGGAAGGGATTCTCGGCTTCTTCAAGGGATTGCATGCTCAGATCTTGAAGACCGTCCTGAGCTCGGCATTGCTTCTGATGATCAAGGAAAAGATCTCCGCTGCTACTTGGGTTCTTCTACTTTCAATCAGAAGGTCTCTATTGCTCACAAGGGGCAGACTAAAAAGTGCTTGATTGCAATTGTGTCGACGAGAATTTGCAGAATTCACATGTAAATTAGGTGGGAGTTTTATCTGCTTACCTGAAACAGATGTACCCTTTGAATTCGGGGTACTAAGGCCATCTCCAACCGATCCGACTAGAGGAGCTTGTACTCTTGCAATAAAGCAGTTTTGTTTGTTAGAGGAGAAGGATGGTTCAGGCCTTGCTTCAAAGATGGTGGCCTTGTCAATCTGTTGGAGCTTGGTATTTAGGATGAAACTTTTGTTCAGAGAAATAATGTAGCGCAGAAATTTTGGTCTGCAAAAATATTGATTTATAAATTTTAATTGTGTAAGATTTATTACCCTAGTAAATATGATTTACTGATAGTAATTTTATTTGTGAATTCTGTGCAACTAATGTTAGAGCTAATCAGTTACTTAATTATTTTGTTAAAAAAAACAAGTGAAAAATGACATCAAAATCAAAGCCAGAAGAAAAGGAAAATCATAAATATCTAATTTTTTTAATTCTTACACAAGCGATATTGGGGGTTTGAGAATCAAACTCACGAACAAAAAAAATGCAAATAAATAAAAATATCTTAAAATCCAATCAATTAAGCAAAAAAATGTGAAAAATGTGAGAATAAAAACGTAGACAATAAGTCTGTAAGATAATTATATTTATGTAGGTAGGATGAAACTTAAGTTGTTAAGAGTATTTTATTCATGTATTTGATATCTTGTGCACCAAAGAACAAATACATATGCAAATTGGAAGCGAGTTTAGTTGGCTAAGGTATTGTACCTTCCTTTTGCTTCTAATTTGAATCGTTATTTTATAGTTTAGATTAGAATATTTGCTTGAATCACAAGAAAAGAAAGAAAAAAAAAAGTTTTGCAATGACCTTGTAATTGATTAGCTCAACTTGTTAAAGCCATTTAACAAACATACACTTGAAGTCGTGTGTTCGAATCTATTAAGGGCTGGTTTGGTATTGCTGTGCTTTGAAAAAAAGTTGCTTCTGCTGTGCTGTGAGAATAAGCAGCTGTGAAATAAAGCAGCAGAGTGTTTGGTAAACTTTTTTGTAAAAGTGCTTTTGAAAAAAAAAAGCAGTGTTAGAGTGTTTGGTAAACTTTTATGTAAAACAGATGTGAAAAAAAGCCGGTTTTTCAAAGCTAGGTTTTGCAGCTTCTTGTTTTTGGCTTTTTTCATCCAAAACTGTGAAAAAAAGCTGAAGCTGAGTGTTTACCAAACACAAAAACAACTCCCAGCTTTTTTTGATAGCAGCTTTTTTTCAGAATCACCTCAGTACCAAACCAGGTCTAAGTCCAATTGAGCTTTAGACCCAACCAAAGCAAGAGAAGGCCAAACCTAAATCCAAATTTTTGTTTTTATTTCTTTTCTTTTTTGGTCCAAGTTTTTTTTTTCTTTTCAAATCTCACATTCTCACCAACTTCATATTTGTCTCATGTGAGAAAAATATTATTAATTATTTTTTGCTATGCCCCCTTTTAACTTTATTTCAATCTCAATTTATCCCTCAACATTTTTTTTGAGTGCATCAATATTTTATACAAGGAAATGAAAATTTGATTACTCTACGTTATAAATAGCTTAATTTAATATCGAATTCGTTCGAATTAAGAACCGGAATATCAACAGATTGTAGTCGGCAATCTCAACTTAATTTCAAGAGCAAAAAAATAATAAGGACGACGCGCCACTCCAAGTCGCCAACACCGGCGAGAGAACTCATCTGAGCGAGAGAGCACGGACACAAGGAGGAGGAAGAAGAAGAAACGGAGAGAGGGCAAGATGATGTCCGGAAATTATACCAGCATTGACAACCAGAACGTCTCGGGATCTGTTCCTGCTGTAAGTAGCATATACAATTTCACAAATACGTATATTTATACATATATATATATGTGTGTGTATATTGATATTTATGATGAAATGATGTTGGATAATTTTGCAGGCGGTTCCAGATCCAGGCCACCTCACCGTCAAATTCCAAGGTACAATTCGTGTTTCTACTCTGGAAATTAGTGATTAGTTTTGTGGGATTTCAATTGGCGCGAAATTGGAAGGAAAATAATGCTAAACCTGATTGGATTTAGGATTAATAAGCTACGAATCGATGCGTCTGTGTGTTTTATTATTTTGTTTAGCTGTTGGGAATTGATGCAGGAAACGAATAGGGAAATCGAATTCTAATTTTCTTGCATTTTCTCAGCAATCAAACTTCTTTTGTTTAGGTTAAATTTTCAGTTGAAAGTTTAAAATTTTATTGCCAAAGCGCTTTATCGATTAGTGTATCGAAAGAATAAACCTCTGATCGGCTGAGTTTAATGTCAAACTAACTTCCAGCTTAATTGCTAGGTTTTGAGTTTCTGGGTGTAAAGTTCTCTACTTTTTTATTTATTTTTATTGTAATAACAGTGTGATTTAAACTGATGCAGATTCAAGCCTTCAGACATTTCCTCCATCTGGGACACAAGGGAAGATCGCTGGTGGTGCCCTCCCTCCTCGTGATGCCGATGGTACATTTTAATTTTATATATGGAATTTGGCGAACCATGCTCTGTCTTGATATGTGACTTTCCAATGCTGTTTCTGCTATCTAGTCCAATGAAAACAATCTTTGGATCCAATACCTAAAGGCTTTTAAAAACTAAGTTTAAAGTCTTTGAGACAATGGTTTGAAGATGTAGGATGGTAAGACTTCGTGCTTTTCCATTGTTGTTCTATGAGTATGAATTTAAGTATAGGCCACTGATTTCGTGGATATGAATCACAGAAGCAAGGTTTGGGAGATTGACTAGTTGAATTTGATGAGATCAAAGTGTTCATGACATTTTTGTGACTAGACTGGGTTGTATCGGCCATAGGGAAAATTAGATCTGCAGTAGTATTATTTAGATGTACCCTTCAAATTCAACAAGATTTCAGAATGAATGCGGTTGAAGTTGTGATTTAGTTCTTTAAACTGCATCCGTGGACATATGAACTCAACAGAGTGGATGCTTATGGTAATTTGACAAGAATGACTGAAATCTGTTTCGTGTGCCTCATGTCATTTTGTGTATCTGGTATTACTTCACCCAAGAGGTGTTAAACTTACAGTAAGACTTATTTTTTATTCTTAATGAGTGTTAAAACTACTGGCCATAACCCTTTCCATAAATGTTCCACAATATTGTTTTACTACTTTACATTTTGTTTTCCATGGATGCCAATTTTTTGTTGTGTCATGTTATGGTCTGATGTCCATGTTTTCTCTCTTGATACAGACACATTTTCTAAACCTGTATCTGGTCCTGATGAACCCCAGCAAGGTGGTTGGTTACGGGTATTCTCTGTAGCTTCTTACAAGCAATACTTTGATGTTGACACTTCAGATGTCCTAGAGAGGATTAAGGATTCACTTCTTCCATTCAGTGGAGCCTTCAATGAGAAAACATCTAACAGCCCAGATTTGTAAGTTTTCTTTTGGTAACTTAACTGATTATCTGTCTCTAAAGTAGCGTTTTTGAGTAGTTTCAAATTGTATTGTACTTTTTGAACATCCTCTGAGATGCTGCCAGCAACAAATGTCTTTTTGACAATTGATAATTCTGGATAAAGATTTTGAGATTAGAAGAAAATCTTTAAAATTGAGAAACTATTTGAAAAGGTTGTCTTCACTGTTCAATAGTTTGGAACTACATTGTAGAAGTTGCACTAAAAGTCTCCTCTGTATCTTGATGGTTTATATTTGCAACTGTTTATTTGGCTATAAAATCTTTATGGTGAGGCACCTGTCATCCAATCTTAACTTCAAATGCTGTGCAGGTATGGACCTTTCTGGATATGCACTACCCTAATATTTGTAGCAGCTGCAATTGGCACTTTCGTGACGTATGTAGCACACAAGGTCAAGAGTAAAGATTGGGAATATGACATTAATGTGGTGCAATGGTCAGCGGGATTGTTCTATGGTTATGTCACTATTGTCCCTCTTGTACTGTATGTAATTCTCAAGTACTTCTCGGCACCATCAGGTCTCGTTCAGCTATTTTGTCTCTATGGTTACTCTCTGTTTGTCTTCATTCCAGCATTGGTAAGTCTCTGGTTTTCCGGTGTAGTTTAATATTAAATTTATTACCGCAATGATATTTCTTTAAAGGTTTAGGTGTACAAGATCTAAATCGAATCCTCTCCCAAAAGCTTATGCGAATCATTTTAAGCTATATACTAGTGTATGCATATTCAAGGTGGAAAGAAGACTTTTGCCAAAAATTTCGCGTAACTGAAATTTTTGTCAAACGGTATTTCACCAATTTCATAAAAATCCCGGAGAAGCTTTTCTAAACATCGTCAATTCTAATAGTTTTAGACACAAATGTCTTGGTTAAGAGTCGGTTATAAAATCTTAATTTGCCCTTTGTTTTAATATGTTCGGGATGGGTACCCATTGTTGAATTCTGTTGTGAGCTTCTGTTTGTCAAAATACAGGAGTCTCGGTAATACTTAGCTGACATTCCCTCCTCTGTTTGGTTGCAGTGCCTCTCAATTGTGCCTCTGGAAATCTTCAGATGGGTAATTGCAGGCATAGCTGGGGTTATGTCTGCCACCTTTGTCGCAGTTAATCTTCGCGCCCACATCGTATCAGCAGGTGAAAGGTGGTTCTTGATTGTAGCCGCGATCTTTCTGTTGCAGTTGGCTCTGTCCCTCGTCCTAAAACTCTACTTGTTTACCGTCACGGTCTAGGATTAAAACTGTGCTTTCACAAAGAGGCATCAAAGAGTTGTAGATTACACAGTAAGATATTTTTGGTCCGGTTACTTGCTACTGTTAGCTGAACTATCATTCATCAATTAAAGAAACATCTTGTATCCATTCTTTTCGGCAATACGAATTCGTATGTATCAGAGTATGCGCTCGGTATTCGATATTCGATATTTCTAATTTGGTTGCAGGTGTCATTGATAAAAATAAGCCTTTGCTTAATCCATTTTTCAGTCCACTTTTCTCTATTAAAACTGAACTTTGGGTTCAAATTCGTTGATGAACAATTTGGATGGGTTCGGTTGAGAGGTATGATTAACGGTATGAAGAATTAGGGGTGTTCAAATTTCAATAAAACCATACCTATTTGGTCCGGTTCAATCCAATCCAATGCAATCCGATTTTGATTGGTTCAACCATTTGGCGGATCAGATTGGATCCTTAATTTTAAAAGGAAAACTAATGAAAATAGCTTGAAAACTTTGAGTTTTAACGATAAGGACAAAATAAAGGGTAAAATGAATAGTACCAGGTTTGACTTTTTAATGTAAAAATGTGATTTTTTGTTAAAGTGAACAGTACCACGGGTTTTTCGTTAAAACTCCCAATTTAAAACTGTCAAGATTGGATAGGACGGTGGATTTGGTTGTGAGAATTAATCGAATCCAATCAATCAAGATGGGTTCTTGATTTTTTTTTTCTTTTTCTTTTCCTTTCATGAGCATTTGAGGTTGAAAAAATTATGAACAATTTAAGTTGATGGACTATGTTTAATATCTTGTGGAGCATTTAATTTTATTTCACCATTTATTATTCTATTATTATTATTATTATTTTTTTTTCACATTTACATGCACCGAAAATGTGTGATTGGAGATTGAACGGCAATTATAAGGGAATTATTTCATATTTTCGTTATTTTAATTCCATTATTCAACTAATCATCCCATTGATTAAATTGGAAAATCCACAAACCAATATCCATTGGATCAGATGCCGATTGACTAAATTTCATCGATTTCAAACTGACCAATACTTTTGAGAATAATGCTACTTTTAGTTCTTAATCTAACTATTGATGCATTTATGAACTCTGCGTATATCATCGGTCAAAATTAACTCACGTGTACACTATGACCAATACCAACTCACGTGTGTTGTGCGAGATTGAATTTAGTATTGCTCTTAATTGTACACGTAAGTTACAGTTGGCTCCTCAAGATTTCTTATAGTTTCATGATTACCAAAAGGAATTTGGCGATTTCCTTCTCATTTTTCTACAAACCACAGCTTAATAATCATCGCACTATTGGGTAAAGTCGACTAATTTTTCATCTGGTTTTTAAGTCAGTTAGCATGGTCAATGCCGGCTAAATCAATCTACATTTTCCATTCAAAAGTTCAATCAATAACAAAGATTCTTGCCTGAATTTAAATTCTTAAAAGAAAAAATACATTAAATTAGTGTCTCATAGTTGATTTCGAAACATATGTTAGGTTAGTTGGTCAAAACAATCTACGTGAGCCTTGAATTGAGTCGAAGTCCATCTTCATAATTTCTTTTTAATTTAATGTTTGGATGTTAGGATTTGAGCTAGAGAAATGCTAAGGAGATTCTCAAGTGAGACTCTCTATGGACTATTTTCCACCTCGTGTTTTTGGCACAAAATTTTATAATGTTGCCATGAGAATTGTGCCAAAAACATGAGGTTGCGGAGAGTCCATGTAGAATCTCACTTTTAAGAGAGTTTCCTTAGCATTTCCCTTTGAGCTAACATGCACAAGAAGATATACATATATAATTACAATCTAGCTCTGTTAAGTTCCAATTTTGAGGACTTGTGAGGAACAAATGTATATTGGCGGAAAAATTATATTAGTTTAGATCAAAGGCTTAAAATATTTGACAACTTAATAATCAAAACCAACTTAAAATCCTTGAACCATTAGAAAACTCATTTTCTTGTTTTGTTTTATTAAGTAGTCAGATTTTACGCCTTTGGATTTACATTGATATAATATTATGGTTAATATGCATTTAATCCTCACAGATCTTCAAAATGGAGACCTCAAGAGAGAAGGACTTGATATATTTATATTTATAGGTGTGATCAACCCCTCACGAAATGATACAAAAATAACATGTTTTAGGTCAACTCATTAACAATTCGAGTTGTTATCGGGTTACCAGTTAAGGATTGAGTAGTTATTAGGTTACCTATTAAGAACCTGATAAGATAACGAGTATGACACGAACACAACCCATTTTCCAATTATTAACATTAGATCCAATTTCTAGGATGACCCGTTAATCGGACACGAAACAAGCGACTCATTAAAGAATTATGTTGTTATTAGGTCACTTGTTAAAAACCAGTTAAGATAATAGCTTGACACAACACTACCTGTTAAGATAACGAATATGATACAAAAACAACACAAACACAACCTGTTTGCCAAGTAAAAAGAAAAAGGTTCAGAAGAAAAAAAAAATGAGAGAGAGAGAGAGAGAGAGAGAGAGAGAGAGAGAGAGAAATAAAAACAAAGACTGACAGATTACAATGGAAGAATGAGACAGAGCTAAACACGAGTAATAAAGAAATAAGAGAGAGATTAAATTAACCCTTTTCTGCCTTTTAAACAAACATGTTTTACTTTTTACCTGGTTTTTATAACGTATTCATCAAACAGGCCTGTTTGTTTAGGGCATCACTATCTTATTAAATTCGTACCTGTCTCATGTCAAAGTTTACTTTTACCTTTTACTCGGTGCAACTCGGCCCCTAATCACTTTTGGCAACGCATGCATTAATTTTACCAACACAATAGCTGAAATGCATGCTGGTTTCTGTTGCACATGAAAATCAACACAAAATAACTATATAATATGTCGTCCGGTAGCGTTATTTACACACTCGTTTTTACTGTTCACAAGTTCTTCTTAATTTTCGACCGTCAGATTGAATGAACTGAAGAAGATCAATAGCAAAATATTATCAAAAATGTGTAGAAGATAAAAATAAGTGTGTAAATAGCACTATCCTATGCTGTCAAGACACCATTTTCTTTCCACATTCACCTCTATTTGTTTTTAATAGGAATATAAACTCATTTCATCCTCTGCATGCCCTTTTAATTATGGTCCTTGATTCTCATAGTTGGAAAGAAAAGAGTGGTGTCCAAGACGTGAAACAGGGTTGTGATAAATCATTCCTTGTTACGGCTTTTTGATTGAATAAATCAAATGACAAGAGATATAATAAATAAACGGCTATGAGAAGAAGGAGAAAAGTTGTGCACATATCATAGCGTAGCCACATCTAATATTCAAACACTCTCATCACAAATACATATCGTTCTTACATCCATATGTTTCCAAACCTCCAATCAAGAGCAGATAACTATCACTAAACCAAAGATTAATTGCTATGCAGTGGATGAGGCACAAGATCAGTCACAAGACCTCATTGTGGGTAAGAGAGATCTCAGACAAGATTAAGAAAGGATTAGACAAATCTTAAGATTCTTAAGAGTGAGATTAAAGAAAGAAGGGATGCATTAATGGAAAAACTTCCATACAAGCTAGTCCAAAAGAAGAAACAAAAAGCATGGTAAAATACATAATTACAGTACAAGAAAACGTAAACACAGAAAGGCAGATGCAATGTGAGTTTACTTCAAAAGGCAAAGTTCCTAGTTTTCTGAAACATAAAACGTAATTAACAAATTAAACAAGTATTAAGAAAGGATTTAGAAATAGAAAATTACTGTACGTTAGCCTTGAAAATTGCATATATTCACATGGATACTAGCACTTTACTAGTCTAGAGACGCTTGAAAATCCGAATGAAGAAACTGGAGACAGCCCAAATGAAGAGCCAAAGCCAAGATCCTGAATTTGAGGACCTTTTTGAAGACAATGCATAAGTTGAATTAAGGCTTGATTACTAGTAGTTTATATAACATTTTATATTATTGGACTGGTTAGTTTGATACGACTAGTGGCGAAATTTTACCATAGGGGGTTAATCTTAAATGTCTATAAGCTTAAAGTGAAAAAGAAAAAAAATTACGAAAGCTTATATAATAACACAAAGTCATAGTTTGAAAACTCATTGACGATGATTTTAAATGTATTATGTACATTAACTTCTACATTTCTAGTATGACATAATTAGACATAAATTGTATATTTAGCTTAGGTGATTAGCTAATCAGTGATCGTTGACACAACATAAAGAAAGAAAAATACAAATTTGTAAATTTCATTGATGAGTTATAGCTCTGAGGATAAGGGTCCAAGAATCAAAATATCATACTTTTCAATGGTCAAAACCTTAATAATTTTGATATAAAAAACCAAATACACAATCATATAACACAAACTTGAAAGTGAGAAAGGTCAAGTGATCCTCTCGAGCCTTCATTCGCTATGCCAGTGGATACAACTTAAACACAAAATACTAACAGTGAATCACATCTAATTTAAGTTGCATAACCTTGTAACTCAAGTGGTTAATAACGTTTAATTTTACAGTTTTCTAGCTCTCGTTTATTCAACTTATAAGTTATAACTGAAGTATTTACTATACATGCACTCAGACAGCTTGTGTTTGAATTTTCTTTCCCCTTATGTTTCTCGTGTATATAAAATATCTTCTGTTTTAAGGTGTGGTAATTGTGAAATGTTAAGCAATATTAAAACAATGGGGTTCATGGCATGGGATGGTGTAGGACACAAGTCACACACAACCAGTCAAACAAACAACCGTCACAAAACCATTAATTAAAGTCTCACTCCTATCATAGTTTATGACTTGGGAATAAGTAATGTCTGTTACAAGTGTTAGTGGTGTGTAGAAAATATTTAAAAAATTAAAAGAATTAGAGAAGTAAATTGACGTGTGTGAATATAATCTTTCGTTACGTATTCCCTTTACAACTCCTCCCTTTAAAAACTTGCCAACTTTCTCTACACGCCCTATCTCTCTCCTCTCTATCCTCTCTCCCCTTTCTCTCTCTCTCCTCTCTCTCTCAACCAAAAGAACCCCAAAAGTTGGATTTTATACTCTCCACATGTTTGCTTAAAGAGAAGCTGAAGGGAGACAAAGACATCATTTTTGGATCTACAGAAGCCATGTTCATCACAAGGAATCAAGTCATTGGCCTTCTTTTGATCTTCTTGGGCATCTGCAGCTTACACGACAGCAGCGGCGTTTCCGGAGCTAGATGCTTAAACGAGAAGGTGGAAAATCTGGAGAAGCCTCAAGTTTTCAACTCCCCGGCTGATGATGAAGGTTTTTTTGCCACAATCAACAGACAAGTGCCTTCTTCTCCTGACCCATTGCACAATAGGTAGGTGGTTGAGAAAAAAAGCACAAATATGTCGCTTAGCAGTTAGCACTAGAAGCTAGCTAGCTGTACATAACCTACCTATATGGCCTGGAAGGTTGGATTATAGAAAGAATTGGTTGCTTCTTTGTGACCGAGAGGTCATGAGTTCGAGTCCTGGAAACAACCTTCTTGCAAAATAAAAATAAGATTGCGTATGATAGACGTTCCCCTAACTTTCGCAAAGCAGGAAGCTTGTTGGCTTGGGATCGCTCTATTTTTTGTTTTGGAACTTTAATGTATAACTAATGTCTGTTACAAAATCCAGAAAGTGCAGACATTTTTTTTGTACTTTTAGAATTTTTATTTTATTTTTTATACAATGTATTTTTGGAACCCTATATTTATAGGTTTATAAGAAATTATATGTTTTTGGCCTCTGGTAAATGTGAGTTTTATTACTGCAAATTAGAAAAGTATAAGTATCATCTCGAGCATATAGCTTTGATCAGTTTTCGGCCATTGCAATGATTGCGTACAAGGTTCGAATTTTAACCACTCATCTTTTGTAGTTTTTCAAATCACGGTGACAATTTTTACGTGTAGCTGGAGAAAATTTTCTGGTACTGGTACACCAATTGAGTTGGTGTTCCTAACCAATAAAAGCCAAACACCTAATTACCTAGTTTTTTTAATTAAGAAAATGTCAACTAGTGTACTTTTTTGTCAATCAAAATTCCTAATTTACCCTTAAGTGAAATAAAAATTAAAAATAATCACCCTCCCTCTCACAGCACAACCCACTTTGCACCGCCAAGAGCAGACCCTACCACCGTGCCACCTTCATCGAATCTGATATTTTCATTGGAGAAACCCCATCAAATTCTCTTGCTTCCTACTTTTTCCTTTCTCCTCTTCCATTCTTAGCTTTACATGGTACCCAAGAATGATTGACGACAACTCCAACCTTCAGATCTGCAGTCACCGATCTTTGATCGAAGCCTAGGAGTGCAATTTCTGAGATCCTTCTCCGGCGTAAGGGAGGAGTAGAATTAAAAATAGGAAGAGGAAGGAAAAAAGAGAGATAGGTGAGGGGAGATGGGTGGGGTGGGGTGGGGTGGGGTGGAGGAAGGGAAAAAGAGATAGGTAAAGAGGAAGGCAATTTCTAAGATCCTTCTCCGGCCTAAAGTTCTATGTTTTATTTGGCCTGATATTCTACTTGAATCTAACTTTTTAAACTTAAAAATAATTTTCAAGTTTTAGGTCTTAAAAACTTGTTTGGTATGACGATTTTTAAAAACTGAACTCAAGACTAACTCAAAAATATAGTCTATTTTCTAAAAACATAAAATGTGAGTTTTTAGAGTTTTTAAACTTAAACTTACTTCTTTCTTTTCTCTCACTTTTCCCATCTCACTCCAAATCTATCTCTCTCCTTTTTTTTTTTTGGAGTTTTAAAGAAAAACCCGCAGTACTGTTCATATTAACGAAAAACCATATTTTTACACTAAAAAGTCAATCATGGTACTGTTCATTTTACTCTTTATTTTTTCCTTATCATTAAAACTCAAAGTTTTCAAGCTCTTTTTATTAGTTTTCCTTTTTTTTTTTTACCTTTTTCATCGCTCCTCTAATCCGTTATCTTCATTCTCTCAATTCTTTCTCTCACTCATCTTCCTCTCTATCTCATTCGATCCCCTTTCTTCTTTCTCTTTCTTTCAATCATCTATTACTTTCGTTCCTCCTCTCTCCTCTTTCTCCCTCTCTTGCGACCCCATCCTTTTAGATCTCTTTGTCTAGTTTAAGTCGTAAAATTTAAAAATTTTGAAATTGTAAACCAATCAAATTTTTGAATCTTAAAGAAAATTGTTTTCAAGAAATGTTTTGAGAAATGATTAAAATTTTCAAATATGATACCAAACATGCCCTTAACTTTTTCTGTTTTTTTTTTTTTTTTTTTTTTTTTTTATAATTATTTTTTGAAAAGTTAAGTATTAGGGACCAAATAGGAAGATGGTAACTCAATTGCTAACATGTGACATATAAAAAGAAGAAACCTTGGTGTCATGTGCCCATTCGTGAGGAACACCAGCTATCTTGCGTACCCGGTACCTAAAAAAATTTCTCGTGTAGCTAGGATATAAACTCATTTTTTTTATTTCACTCATCACGTGACTTTTTCAATCATGTAATCACGTGTAACACGAGGGATGAAAGTGGTTAAATCTTAATATACATCCTTAATTCCACTTAACAAAACTATCGGTGGATTTGATGTTGAATGCAGAAAAATATAGAAGCAACCCTACAAACACAGCAAATAGACAAGATCTGGGACATGGGAATCTCCCTGTCATTGTGGACGAGAAAGATAAATCTAAAAGTTGATGCTTCAAAGTCATCGCTCTTTTGACTTCGAGACCAAAGCAAGATTCCAAATACAGTAATTTCCACAATTTTAATCCTAATTACAAGATTCGACGTAAAAATTAGAGTGTCGATTATCACGATTTTAATCCTAATCATGCAAAAATATTTCAATTTGTGGGCTCTGGATTATTTTGTTTCATATGAAAAGTTATTCGAAAAAGATAATAAAATTGACTAAAACAATCACAAATTAAAATTTAATTATTTAACTGTTTAAAATTAAAAGAAAACTAATGCAAATAACTTGAAAATTTTGAGTTTTAACGATAAAAACAAAATAAAGAGTAAAGTGAATAGTACTAGGATTGACTTTTTAGTGTAAAAATATAATTTTTCTTTAAAGTAAACAATACCGAAAATTTTTCATTAAAGTTCTCTAAAATTAAATATCAACGATATAACTGTATTTGATATCGACAACATAACGAATAAAATGTATCATTTTAATAATTATGTTCCGTAACCCAAATCGACGGACCAACTCCTTTGGATAGTCCATGTGTTTCACACAGGACAAGTTTCCTCTTTCATGAAGGCTGAGTCAGCCCCAGTAAACTGAAAAGAAAAAAGCCGAGTAGGCCTCAACCCAACAGGATCCTCACTGGATCTGTGAATCGTGTTCATTTATTGTATGTTATACGGTTAATTTTTATCAAGTATTGTTTGTGTTCAATTTTAAATAAAAAAAATTTAAAGTAATTTCTGACTGCGCAATGTACGATGAACGAACACGATTCACGAATTTTCGAGATCTACACAAAAATGATCTGGAGAGGATCCGAATTCGGCCTCACCTTCAATTCGTGGAGGAGCTGTGATGATTGACTGGTACATGTGTCAGTTTTACATTGGTGATTGGCCCATGTGTCAGTTTTACATTGGTGGTGACTTAAGCCTGCAACTGGCTTATATGCTAGGATTTGTGCAGTAGCCAAGGTTCGACGGGCATCCAACATTCTGATCACGAGTACTTTTGGTTCGAAGAAGCTCTGGATTTTCTCCAATACGTTGTATTAGAATGTAGAATAATGTTATCAAGACTAAATTTATAAATTAAAATTACAAATTAAATTATGTGTCATCAATAAGAAATGAATACGTTTATCACCGTTTAAGTAATAATCCAATCATCAACTTTTAAGTTATTTAGTTTACAAAACTTAATCTCTCTATGTTACTCCAGAATGTACCGCTACTTAATTTTTCAATAAAGTGCCATCGTTTCATCTAAAAAGATTGAAGCTTCACTAAGTTTCCAAGATTTATCCCATACAACGCAAAATTTCCAATTTGTGAGCTCAAAATCAAAGCTTAGGGTAAAAAGTGACTGGAAAAGAAAGTTGATTTCATGTCATTTCAACATCATGGTCAGTTTTTTTAACCCAAATCCCCGGACAAAGTTGAAGAACGGGTTTTCAAACACTTTGAGGATCGACGATGACGCGAATTCTTGACAACCCATCAAACGAACGGGGTGGTGGCGAACCCTGCAGAAGAACAAATAGATTTCTTTCAGAAAGGGGACAATGTGACTGCAGAATGTATCAACAATTTACCCTCCCAATGTTCGAAGTAAAACTCTCCGTAAATTAAGTCGTAAAACATTATTTAATTAAGGTTTCTTGCGGGTCAAGCATACGCCTTATCAGATAGAACTATGCATATCAGAAATCAGAAGGTAAACAAGCTCTAAGTACATTTAATTCATTACATCAAGACATGGACTTTGGGTTTCAGAGTTTCTCAGAACAACCAGTAGAAGAGTTTACGCATGCGATATATCCAGAACTACTCTTGTTAATCTATTCTTCATTAAAGACTATAAAAATTATGAATTTTAGGCCTTCGATTTCTTCCCTTTGACTTCAGGGACCGGTTTCTCCTTGAACGGTAGGAACTCCTTTCCACCCATGAAAGGTTGAAGAACTTTTGGTACATTTACACCCTCTTCGGTCTGGTAGTTCTCGAGAATGCAGCACATGGTTCTCTCTGTCGCAGTAAGAGTTGAGTTCAATAAGTGAACATATTGCTTTGTCTGCTCGTTGCCCTGTAAAAGCACAAAGGCTTGAGTGAAAATAATATTTCAATAGGTAACAACAATACATTCTACGTTCAATTAACACCATATGAACAGAATATTTCCTAAATTTGATCAGAGCATACAGTTCAATGGTATATGACCTATGGTAAAAGTAAGCGGTTATCTTTTTTCTAATTAAATTTCTGAGGCACACAAATCAATCTTTACGTTAATTAGAAGTACAGTCTGCAGTAATCAGAAATATGTGATAAATGTAAGATTTAACCTACCTTTTTCTGCCCATATCGAATTTCTAACTTTCTTGACTGGTAGTCCGTACAGTTTGAACAAGAAACCAGCTCTCTATATGTCTGAGACGCAGGAAACCATCCTTCCAGATCATACTTCTTTGCTGCGGCATCATTCAAAGCACCAGAAACGATGGACACAATACGATAGGGGAGCCCTAACTGAAAGTGACAAAATTCAAAACATCATACCTAGAAATGACACTACTAAACAGAAGATGTTCATCTACATTAATCAGATCCATAAAAAGGCATCCAACTTTGGTGTACAAGAAGCAGGCATATCTGCATCAATCTCTCAACCAATACAGTGGCAACCATGCAATTCAAATTTTTTCCTCCCAAAAGTAGAATAAACGTAAACTTAAACATGGGGTATGTGCTACAGATGCCATTTGGCATTTCAAAGTCACCCGGTCACTAAATCATCATTCCCAAACTTGATCAAAAAAGCAAAAGTATGAAAAGGAAATAAGTTCTAAGGGGAAAAGGTTATACCGCTTGATAAAATTCCTCAGAGTTTTTTATCATTTCCTCGTGCATTTCCCAAGAGTCATTGCCATTTGGGGTTGTAATACAGAACTGTTCAACTTTCTCAAACTGATGGACCCTAAAAATTCCCAAGGTATCTCGACCGTGTGAACCAACTTCTTTACGAAAACAAGATGAATATCCCGCATATCTGAGAAAAAAAAACCAAAAAATTAATGAACGGAATACAAATATCATCTTTTATACATAAATTTTCCAACAAAATGTTACTACCTTAAGGGTAACTGGGATGGATGGATCCAATCGTCTATATGATATGCACAAAGTGGCTGTTCAGATGTAGCAATCAGATATTTGTCATCACCTTCACCGGTAACCTGTTCCACAAAAATAAATTAAAGTCATCCTCACGTTAGGCAAACCAAATGTAGAATGAAATATATTTGCCATCACCTTATATATATGATTTCAATGGATCATTAAAAATTTAGAATGAAAAACATCCACAACACAAACCAATTCTAGTATCTTGACAAGTTAACACAAAACAAAGCCCATATATTTGTAAGTTAAAATTTCACAAATACAACAAAAAGCTTGGGTGCCAACTCTATATGGTCCTATAAAACAAAAACTATTGGCAAATATTACCAAACGTTACCTTGTAAAGTTCCTCATCAAATTGTGCTAATTGAGCACACTTTCCCATGATATCTTTTCTCATGAAAAATGGGGTATGCAGTTCTGTATATCCCCTTTCCTCAAGAAAATCAAGACCAAAGTTTATCAGAGCTTGATTAAGGCGTACACCAGCACCCTTCAGGTAAAAACCTCTACCTCCTGCCACTTCAGCGCCTATACATTTTAAGCAGATTGAGTTAAAAACAGGCTAGTTTGGAACTAGGCAAATCTAGAGAAGATACATGTCATATTAAGTAAAAATGTACAATCATCCATAACTTTCCAATTCTTTCAAAACCCATAGACCCAGAAACAGAGAGAACTCAATACCTTTCTTCAAGTCTGCAATCCCAAGAAGCTCAACAAGTTCAACATGATTTTTGAGTTTTGGCTCCACTCGTTTGTCACCCCATGATCTAATCACAGCATTATTTTCCTAAAATACATAAAAACACAACATATAAAAATAACAATTACATAGACCCATAGCAAAAAAAAAATCAATGTACCCAACATTACCTCATCATTGCTAAAGGGAACCGAATCATGCACAAGGTTTCCAATGATTTCCAGTTTTGAATTCAACTGTGTTAAAGCTTCTCGCACTTCAACTTCTTTCTCTGCTGCCAACCTTTTATTTTCCTCTGTGTCCTTAATCACCTCAGTTGCATCCTCTCCTGCCTGTTAATCCAGAAATTCTTTAACATTCAGTCCATAAATCACACAACCAATATTTCAAAATAGAAACATACATACTTAAAGAAAACAAATTCAGTCAAAATGCACTTGATGGCCTTATAAGAATCTGTTCTTATTTTTAAGAGAGAGAGGGAATAAAAAATCTTATTCAATGTTTTAATGAACTAGGTTTCTAGAATCGGGAAAACATTCTCAATCAAATTTCCACAGTCTAATATTTGTATATGCAAAGGGGCCTGCTTTACAACCATATGCTTACAAGTTCAGTAGTAGACACAATAATATAAACACTCAAGTAAGCATCAAAATCACCACCGCAATTCCATGCAACCACACCGACCCTCATTAACCAACTTCCTCATCCATTACAAAACCAATTGAACATATTTTTCAAAGTCAGTGATCTGAGAACAAATTCTAACCTAACTTATAATTATTATCTTTCCGTAATTGTTTCGCAAATATGAGTTTCACAAGTTGTTCTGAGTTTCTAAACATGTACAATCCAAAAATTCAGGATTTAATAACCTTAAGGATGTATTTTCGGAAAACAACCGATCATCAAGATAACATTCAAAAAGGAAAAAAAAAAAAAAAAAAAACAAATACTCACAATCCTCAGCTGAGCAACTCGCTTGTTGATCTTGTTGAACTCTTTCCGAAGGCTCTCAAGCTCGAATTGACCTAAAAATTCATCATTTCACCACGAAAATCAATACTTTAATCATAATTAATTCATTCAAAATAAATCTCAAAGCTCATGAAAAACTCAAGCTTTTACGTAGAGAAATGGATTGAAAGAGATGGGGATTACGCTGGCGCCATTCTTTGTCGAGCTGGATGACCTCGTCGACGATCTCGACGCCTTTGAAACGTCGCCGTTGAGATTCCCGGATTATTTCGGGGTTGTGGCCCTTCTCCTCTCTGAACAGATTGATGTCCAGCATCTTTCTCTTCTTCCGACTGCAAGAGTGCGCGTGCGACTGCGGATTGAAGTTTGGAATCGGAAAAAGTTGGATGCTTGCTGAAGAACAACGCACAAGAAACGCTAATCCTTACTGAGTGGAAGTGATCCCCAAAACCCTGCTTATATTTTATTTGATTTTCCCTATTTAGGGTCGATGATTTGGATTTCCGCCCCGATTTCCCATGGCCATATCTTCGACCCGATTTTTATCGGCCTCCCCCTCACCTCTTTTTTTTTCGTTTCTTTTTTTTTTCCTGTTGGGGTCTGTTTGGAGATTTTCTTTTTTTTTTTTTTTTTTTTTTTTTTCTTTTCTTCCTGTTGGGGTCTGTTTGGAGATTTTATTCACTAACGGCTGAAAGTGTTTTTCTTTAATACATGGGATCTGGTTCGAAAATAAACCTTTAACTTTAGTGCGGAATTTTTTTTTTAATTTTTTTGGAGCACAATTAAACTTATATTTATACTAACTTTTAGTCAGAATGATCACAATGCTCTTTGAATTTAAAAATTTCTAACTTTTTCGTTCTAATTCTGAATTGAACGTTATTTGCACCAACAGACTTGTGGGATCGAGATCTATCCATACATTCTACACTCACCTTCATACACCAAGTAAAATTCAAAAGGTCAAAATGGATTTTAAATTGTTTTTTTTTTTTTTTTCAAAAGTATAAAATAAAAAGTAATATATCACATATTCTTGGTTATCTTGTATATATGTTGTTCAAAAACATTATCTTTACAACACTAATGAATTTTATCATGAAGGCATCATTTGTTGTCTCCATTGTTCATAACAACTTTGAGAGAGATACTTTGAAAATAATTTGTAGAAGATTCTCATGTTGCCTGGGTAATTTGTGAAATGTTCACGAAAAATAAGATGTCACAATAAAAGTAAAGTAGGTCAAGCCTCAATGCTCGTACAAACCCACCTTCTCCTACTTTCAAGAATTTGGTCCACCGCTTGATGAGCTCGTAAATGGAGACTATAATAAGTTGGACTTGAACCGTATAAGAGGTATGGTGGCCAAGTTTAACGACATGCATTTGAAGATGTAAGTGGTTCATTTCATTTGTAAAATGAACGCAAATTTTTTAGTTTCCCTCAATATCTTAGTGTGGTTGGAAGAAAGATAGCTCAATTCAAATGGAAGTTATCACTACGGTGATTGCGAATTTGATTGTTGCTCATGTAATCATGGCCGCTAAAACTTAGCTCTCAACTTCTTTTATCTCTTTTCTAAATGTTTGTTTCGTGTTCATTTTTCTCATACAAAAGTAACACAACATCACGTATATGGTATGATGTTAACATGAAATAATTTTCACATTATGGAGCAAGTCATGATAAAAGCCAATTCGAATCTCCTGCTTCGCAATTTAGACTGGTTTAAGGCAAAATAACGCTGGTATAAAAGATGGAGGAATTTGAATTTCGAAATTTCTTAAAAGTTTCACTGGAAATTATTATCACTCTGTATGCAAGAACCCACCTTTCACCAAGGAAACTCTACACAAACAGGAAACTCTACACAAACCGGCGACTTTAGGCCCTTTTCGATTTCTCGATTCCCTTCCCTTTGGCTTGAGATTGAGGGGAAGTTTGTTCTTGAAAGGGAGGAATGTGTTTCCATGCATGTACGGCTGTAAAAACTTCTGGTATCTCCACACCATCTTCCCTCTGGTAGTTCTAGAGAATGCAGCAAACAGTCCTCTCAGCTGCTGTAAGAGTTGAGTTCAACAAGTGAACGTATTGCTTTGTTTCTTCGTTGTTCTGCAACACAACAAAGTTTTCTCATCACTGTTTTCTAACCCTATTGAATATTTGATTGCCTGCAAAATTAGAGAAATGTAAGTGCATGTCACATTACTTAATTAGTACCTTTTTGGCGCCCGTATCGAATTTCTGATCTTCAGGTAGTCTCTGCGGTTTGAACATGACACCAGCTCTCTGTATGTCTGAGATGTCGGAAACCATCCTTCTAGATCATAGTTCTTCTCCGTGGCATCATTCAGAGCATTCAAAACTATGGACATGGCTTGGTAGGGGATCCTTAGCTGAACGTCACAAAATTCGGATTAAACAAGCTTAGAAAAAGTCACTTGGTCACTAATCATATATTTCCAACCACAATGATCTTTCAAGAAATGCAACGGTTACGACACTCATACAGAAGTCCTCGGAGCTTTTGATCATTTCCTCGTGCATGTTCCAAGAGTCGTTATCATTCGGGCTGGTGATACAGAATTGTTCAACTTGCACAAACTGATGGACACGAAAAATACCCAAGTGTCTCGCCCATGTGCGCCAGCTTCCTTGAGGAAACAGAATGAGTCTCCATCATATCTGATAAAAATGATCCGATAAATTCATGAGTAAAAATCGAAAACCATTATTTTGTAGCTAGAATTTCCAACGGGAATTTACAACCTTATCGGTAGCTGGGACGGATGGATCCAATCCACTCCGTGATATGCAGAAAGAGGCTGTTCAGCTGTAGCAACGAGATACTTGTGTCTCCTTCAGTGCTTGCCTGTTCGATACCTATTGAACTTTGTCAGTTGCTGACATTAGGAGACAAAACGCAAAAAACTGATACGAAAACAAATCCCGTCCAGTAAATGAACACAAACTAGTGGCTGCATAGCGAAAAATCAGCAATAGCTACCAACATTACCTTGTAAACTTCCTCGTCGAATTGTGCTAATTGAGCACACCTTTGCATCAGATTTTTTTCTCTTAAGAAATGGCGTCTGCATTACCTTATATTTCGCATTTCCTTAAGAAAATGAATATCGAAATTGGTCGGACCTTTTTGAAGGAATGCACCATCCTCTGTCAGGTACCGACCTCTACCTGCTCCCACCTTACCACCTACATATCTTAAACAGACTGAGTTGGAAACAGGTTAACGTGATACGAGCCAGATTAAGAAAAGATACACGCCGTACCATAAAATTTCCAGGCTTGTTTGAACCTCATAAGCTTGAAATCAATGCGGACTCAATACCTTTCTCGAACTCTGCAACCCCGAGAAGCTGAACAAGATTTTACAGATTTCGCTCTGATTGCAGGGGCGGAGCAATGTACTTATGTACAGGCCTCAAGTGTCCATGGTCCCCCTAAGGCTTCTTGTCACTCTTTTCAAAATTTTCAACAATTAAACAGGTGCACCAATCAGTTTAAGAAAATTTGGTGATCTAATACACGGAGACGATTTTTTTTCTATTTGTCATGAAGAACTGAGAAACACTTACAGTCAACTTGCCTTCACTGGCCTTCAAGTCACGAACAAAAACCAGAGCTAATGGTTTGCTGATACAAATTATCAAACGGGCGCTCAGATTAGACATTCGTGTCAACTGTAACAATTCCGATAGCTACTGCACCATAACAGAAGATGCCCAAACCCTTAAGAATCACCGAAGCGCAAACTTAATCCTACGTACCAAACAAGATAGTTATCGCTTTCTATGTCTGAAGAGGCTAAATAATTTTGCATTGTAATCAAAATGGATTCATACCGTCCTCATTGTTCATCTATTCCTTAGGTAACCAACTCCTAGTCTTCAAAAACCCACATTATCAAAAGCTTTAAATAAATCGTATAAAAACGTACTGTTTTGGGTCAATTTAACCGAAGTACATTTGTTGCATAACAAAGAGAATTCGGTAAATACTGCAGTAACCGCACATTATCAACAACATTAAATTGTACTAAATCGTAGACGTATAAATCCCTACTGCACAACAGACTCAGTTGTAAAACTAAATTACAAAACTATCAACCTGCCATGTCATTGATGTTGAATAAGAAGAGTATCCAAGATAACTCTAATGATCCCAATAAGGAGAAAATAGAGCACACTCTTAAAGAAAGCTCACAAAACAAACTAATTAGCAAAGTTTTTCTTATTTAGCTCTAGGCTTTGTTTTTCCTTGGATGATTTACAATGCTTGGGGACTTGGGTATTTATAGCAAACCAAATGAAAGCTACACCACACACTTAATTAAACTAAGTTTATTTGCTACCACACAAAACACATTAATTGCACCTAATTATGTTGTCTTCCACACAACCTTACCTAACTTTGCAATTGTAAGCAATTACATCATCAAACTAGATATGGACTTGGGCTTTAGATTGGGTTGTGGATTACTTATTGTTTTGGGTTGACATTGATTCTCAACACTCCCCCTCAATGTCAGCTCTCATTCTTTGCACTGTGCTGAGTAAACAGCGAAAAATTTCGAGCTTGACTGTAATCAAACTTTTTGTGAACAAGTCCGCAACTTGATCATTCGTCTTGAC